>NC_039483.1:10708134-10800864 GCF_003590095.1 Trichoplusia ni
GTATGATGCTAGTCGTATCGCGCTATCGTAGTGAACCGATTTACCGAATAAACACCGAGTATAACACGATGTGACACGATTGACGATCTTTACCGACGAAATAACTTAGCAGCCGGCCGAGAGAGGGAGCGCGTGATTAATAAAACCAACGCGTAGGTACTATTCTGAACTTATGTCAATGCAATAAATGGCAATAAGTCTGTTTGAAGAATTGTTTTAGTATTTGGCGAGATTGTGAAAGGAATTTCAACTTTCAACTTTATTCTGAAGTAGTAAATGATGTATATTACATTACATAATATGCAACGATTTATTAACTTCGCGCATGACGCTTGTTGACCTCTGGCCTTGAACTAGAGAGCGAAGAATTTTAAAATTCTATTTTTAGTTTCGTGCAAGCAATTATTGAGTGAGCGCATATTGTTGTTCCTCAGTATTACTTCTTTACGAATGTTTTGAAATTGATTTGATTTGATTTTGTGTTAATTTGTGTTAGTTTAGTATTTAAAATAGTTTAATTTCTTAACTTGTGTGTAGGTATTAAGGTGTAAATAAAATTTAAGTGTAAAAATTAGAGTAGGTACTTATATTGAAACATTTTGTGAATTTTTGTGACTCGTGTTAAATTTAAGTGTAAAAATTAGAGTTGGTACTTATATTGAAACATTTTGTGAATTTTTGTGACTCGTGTTAAAAACTATTTTTAAAAATGTCTCGTATAAATTCGAGTATTTTATGGGACTATTTTGACAAAACAAATTTAGTCGACAAAAAAGCCAAATGTCGTGTTTGTGGTGACAGTTATAGTTATAAAGGTACGACAGGCAATCTAAAGGCACATTTAAAAAAAAAGCATTTAGATGCATATACGAGAGTTACTACCGGGCAGCAAGATATTAGGTCTTCCCTGCCTGCCTCAGTAGGTCAGATTATTGCCGCTGATACATCTGCAACAGTGTCAACATCGGCTACAATAACTACGTTAGCAAACCCGACAACCGCCTCAACTTCAACAGCAGCGCATCCAACAGTTTCACCCTCACGTCACGTAAGACAACAAGGTATAGAAAGATATGGCGCCACTAAAAAAATATCAGGTGACTTGAAAAGAAAGATCGACAATGATGTACTAGATTTATTCATAGATAGTTATCACCCCTTTATATTAGTAGAGGAACGAGCTTTTAAAAAAGTTATGCGCTGGATTCCTGGCTATCAACTCCCGACTAGAAAAACTATTTCTAACGTCATGATTCCTGCCTTGTACAATAAAACCGTAGAAACTTTAAAAAACAACGACATTGGGCAGCATTGAACATTTGTGTCTTACAGCTGACTTATGGACATCAAGAGCCAATGAATCGTATTTGGCTGTTACCGGTCATTTTATCACGGAGGAGTTCGAGCTAAAGACCATCTTGCTGGACTGTTCTAATTTCGAGGATTCTCATACGAGTGAAAACATTCAGAGTGTGTTAAATGATCTAATAAGTAAATATGAACTAACATTAAACAAAATTAATTTTATAGTAACTGATAATGCGGCCAATATTCAAAGAGCGGTTACTAACATCGGTTGGAAGCATTATGGATGCTATGGACACACGCTAAATTTGATTTTACAGAATGCCATTACAAGAGAGCAGACCCTACAGTCCGTATTAGATAAAGTAAAACAAATTGTGCGCTTTTTCAAAAAAAACAGCACCGCCTTAGAGAAATTATTAAAAGCACAAACTAATGACCAGCCAAACTGCGTACCAAAACGCTTGATTCAAGAAGTTCCGACGCGCTGGAATTCCAGCTTTCACATGATACGGCGCTTCGTGGAACTGGAACATTGCATTAGGTCTACAGTTGCAGTCATCAAAAAGGACCTTCCCATTATTACCAACGAAGAGTGGTTGCTACTTGCCGAAGTCACAAAAATATTGAAACCGTTCGATGATGCGACAGAATCGATGAGCGGCGAAAAGTATATGACTGGTAGTTCAGTCATAGTCATGACACGGTGTCTAATAACATCATGTGACAAACTCCTGGACGAAGAATTCTGTGATGTATCTAAAGAGCTAATTTACACTTTAAGGACAGGACTAATAACCAGATTCTCCAATCTTGAAAGAAGTGGAACATTTTCGGAATGTACATTTTTAGATCCTCGATACAAACTGGCTGTCTTTTCTGACGAAAATGAAATTAGAAATACTAAGAAAAGAGTTCAGGACTTGCTAAGTGGAATTATAGCGCAGGAGAGAGCGCAAGAACAAGCACCCGTCTCGCAACTGAGGACCACAACAATGCAGATAAGTTTTTCCCATGGACAATTTTGGGTGAAATAGTGGGAAAAAAACAAAATATCGGGACACCGGTGTCAAAAGCCATTAAAGAAATAGATGGCTATTTGAATGACGACTTATTGCCAGTTTTCACAGGAACTACATGGAATTGCCCTCTAGAATGGTGGCGCAAACATAGGTTTACGTATCCATATTTGGCGAAACTGCTAAAAAAATATGGAAACATCATGGCGACGTCAGTTCCATGCGAGAGAATTTTTAGTAAAACGGGACTAATTTAGATGATCCTCGCACTCGGCTGACATCATCAAAAGTAAACCAGCTCGTATTTTGAAATGTAAATCTGGATCAAAACAGATTTAAATAAATGATATTTTAATAAACTACTCGAACAACAAACAACGTAAATAGTTAAAAATGTAAATAGACAATGTAAATAGTGTAAATATAAAAAGTTTGTATTTATCATCAAATGAACTGTTAAATACGCCTGCATTATTTTATCGGTCGGCAGGCACCTACATTTAGGTATAATTTATACATAACAGACAATAATGCAGCCAGTCCTAAGCCTGGTAAAAGTATGAAGGACAGTTCATTGATGATGACGATTGTATGTTTTCTCTAACTACGTAATAGGCTTTTTCATCACGTGAAATTAGTGATGTTTGGAAACTTCAGCTAAGTATTTAGACAAAACCGTTGTTTGCAATTGTTGCTCCCTAGAGATAAATCGTATTACGATATTTACAATATCGCATACCTAGGTGGTTCTCACAATATGCTTTATGGAACGATACAACATCATGAGACGGATTACGCGTATCTGTAAATATATAGTTTCAGAAAATATATAGTTTCGAAATCCGATATCAAATATCAATATATAGTTTCGATTTGATACTGTGAAAAAGCTATATTACCCACTCCTATTGTCTAGAGCAATCGATTATGAATAGTGGTGCTATATCTTTAAATTGTTTCTGACTTAATAATGGCTCCGAACGGCGTCCGTAATAAGACTGTTGAAATCGGATGTATTGCTCATATAATAAAGCGATTCTATTATTCGCGAAACTAATATTAAGGTTTTCATACGGGAAATAAGTCGAATTTAGATATACTTTAACATCCCGAACGTGACAGTGATCAAACTGCGACATATCAGAACTTGAATTATTTTTTCTGTTTGTTTGTAAACCAATAATTACGTATCTTGGTTTCTCTATTTGCGATGAAGTTTTTATAGACCGGGTGTGTTTCGTAGTTTTTGGTAGAGCTGGGTATTCGTATAAATCCCAATTTCTAAATATCATCTGAAGAGGTCGATCTTTTTCTAACAATTTTAACAAACTTATTTTTTCTTTGTCCGATACTTTAACATGCGGTACACGCCATATAATTTTATTGATCTTTATGTCGTCAATTACTTCACCAGTATTCAGTTTCACTGCATTTAAGTTCGTGTTACTTCTTAGCAATATCAGTTCATGTCTACTATTTATGACAATTTTCTTAAAATCTTCAGCAAAACCAAGTATGTTACATAGTGGTATAGAAACGGAAAAATTACCTCCATTAATATTTTTTATACCATTAATGTTCCAGTCCCATGCGTGAGATAGCTTTGATTCACTTTCATTCATCGATATTAATGATTTCATGGTGGTAGTAACTCCCGCATTTTTTATTTTATCAATCTCCACGCCATTTAATTCGTACCTTATATCTTGGAAAAGATAGAGTAGAGCATTATTAGTAAAATTTACACTGCTCGCGGCTTCTTTTGAATCCTTTTTATTAACAACTATGGTTCCTTCCAAATACAAAGTGCTTGCTGACGGTAGTACATACAAGTCCTGTTGGTTGATAGGTATGCGTATCTCGTCATTCCTGTTAAAACTAGTCACGTACGGTTTATATGAATGGTATTCGATGCCTTCAGCAGTATTGTCGTAGGTTGGTGCAGATAAAACATCTAAGATATTCATTTTAGTAAACCGATTGCTTTAAGAAATGCTTTATTTTCTCTTGTTAATTTTATTATTTTCCTCGAGCTAGATCTTATGTGACTGGGAGCTTGATGTAAACTGAGGATTTTTTCTGGTTGATATATATATTTATTATATTCAATCATTTTTTCTTCTTAGATGTAAATATAGCTGTACTTCTTCACCGCGTAAATTTATTAGTTGATTGTTTATGTCCAGTAACCGTATATGTATGCAGCTTATGTTGTTTTGGTTAATCGGAAAGTATATTGCGTTTTTAGGATTCTATGATTCTATATCCTGGTGGCACGTTGAGTGCAAATTCGTGGATAATGTGACTGGGCTCTCCGTTTATGTACGAACTACTGACAATATCACATTCAATCCTGATCACGGTTGTTGGTAAAATGTTAACTGGGAACTGTGAGACATGCAATTTATTACCTTTCAAGATCTGCTTATCATACCCTAGTTGATTTCGAAAAGTGTCTTCCTTATCGAAGTTTATATCTTTTGAACAGAGTATTGTAGTTTTTAGAGTATTGTTATTGCACTGTAGTTTTATCGAAGCATTTTGTATTTTGGATTTAATATAATCACTAATATCTTGAAGTTCATAAGTTCCTTCGGGTATTTCAATTACTTCCTTGGATCCATAGTAGAACTTATTGTTCTTTTTATCAATATTTGGAATAGAATTAAACGTTGAGAAATGCAATAATGCGCATTCGTACTGACCGTTTAATTGTAATTTGTTTGGATAGTATGTAGACAAATCTGATAAGTTTCCAGTTATTGACAAAGTGAGGGACATCTTGAAAATGATAAAAATGAAAGAATAACATATTAATTTATACACGTTAATTTTTCCAAAAAATCCTTAGATATTCTAAATTGAATTGAATTTTTGGTATCTTGTGTAGTTGTAAAAAATATTATAGTTTTTTAAGTACCGTATCAATTCGAGAGGCGGTTTTAAATCACCAAAGCTGTCAAAATATTCACAATAATTATTAAATTTAACATAAGCTACCCAATGCGTTCCTTCATTTTTTGAATTGTCCAAATTCACAATAGCACATTCAACCTGTTTTGGTTTTCTCGTTAGCTGATCTTTCATGTAAACTACTCGAAAGTATGGCAAGTCGCGTGAGTGCTTTTTGATATCGATATCAGTTAATGGACGATTAGGTAGCTCTCTTATCAGTTTTTTGATGAATTTATAAACAAACCTGTACCATTTTTATGTGGTTTAATGTACAACCCTTTTCCTATAGCTAATGCTTCCATAGTTTTATTGTGTCGTTCAGTTTCTTGTAAATTTTTTCGAGCTGTTCTATAATCGTTAACAGTTTTTGCGATGCCAGCAGCACCACCCGCTAAAGACCCTAATGCCGATAAACCAGCAAAAATTGGGATGGTATGGGTATGACCCGAGGAACTCGTACTTTCTGTACGCAAGGAAATATTTTTCTTGCAGCCAAGTAAGCGGCGTTTATAAGAGCCTTATTGTCCTTGTGTTTTAGTTTTCTAATTTTTGATCTTATTTTCGACACAAAGCTGTTAAACGTTTTAATTCCTGCACCAGACTTTATTTTGGCTTTCATGACTTTGCTCACTAACCATGAGCTAAGTTTTTCCCCTTTTCCTGCATCCTTAGACCTAAGTCTTTGTTTAGCCATGTTTACCACTTGTAAATCGGCTTTGTGTCGATTAGGTAAATCTGTATGTAATATCGTGATGCATACAAGCTTCGTCTAACTTGTTTACGCCTCGATCTCCACGTAGTAAACGTTTTTGAAGTTTAGTACCTGGTCCACAATAATTGTAACCAGGCAAATGAAGTTCAAAGGGTAAATTATTAATCACACTATTAACTAGTCCACCACCTTGCATCGTTCAAAGCAAAATGAAAGACATGTAAGAAATAATAATGTTTATATGACTGATTTGATATCTACTTTTATCAATTCACTATCGCAGCTCTGTTGATCCAACTATTTTCTGCGTTACTTAAACCTGACCATTTCACAAACAATTTATTTCCTTTTCTTTTTAAAACTTTTTCTATCAAATAAACGCTTGGGAAATATGTTTTTTGAAGTTCCGGTTCATAAAAAGTTCCTAAAATAGCTTGTTTTCGTTGATCTTCTATGTGATACGTTGTGGGTGTGGTATTGTTAACTTTTTTTATGGTAAAAATTTCAGTTGACCAGTTAGGAGTATATCCCTTTTTAACCCTAGAAAGATAATCATATTGTGACGTACGTTAAAGATAATCATGCGTAAAATTGACGCATGTGTTTTATCGGTCTGTATATCGAGGTTTATTTATTAATTTGAATAGATATTAAGTTTTATTATATTTACACTTACATACTAATAATAAATTCAACAAACTATTTATTTATGTTTATTTATTTATTAAAAAAAAACAAAAACTCAAAATTTCTTCTATAAAGTAACAAAACTTTTAAACATTCTCTCTTTTACAAAAATAAACTTATTTTGTACTTTAAAAACAGTCATGTTGTATTATAAAATAAGTAATTAGCTTAACTTATACATAATAGAAACAAATTATACTTATTAGTCAGTCAGAAACAACTTTGGCACATATCAATATTATGCTCTCGACAAATAACTTTTTTGCATTTTTTGCACGATGCATTTGCCTTTCGCCTTATTTTAGAGGGGCAGTAAGTACAGTAAGTACGTTTTTTCGTTACTGGCTCTTCAGTACTGTCATCTGATGTACCAGGCACTTCATTTGGCAAAATATTAGAGATATTATCGCGCAAATATCTCTTCAAAGTAGGAGCTTCTAAACGCTTACGCATAAACGATGACGTCAGGCTCATGTAAAGGTTTCTCATAAATTTTTTGCGACTTTGAACCTTTTCTCCCTTGCTACTGACATTATGGCTGTATATAATAAAAGAATTTATGCAGGCAATGTTTATCATTCCGTACAATAATGCCATAGGCCACCTATTCGTCTTCCTACTGCAGGTCATCACAGAACACATTTGGTCTAGCGTGTCCACTCCGCCTTTAGTTTGATTATAATACATAACCATTTGCGGTTTACCGGTACTTTCGTTGATAGAAGCATCCTCATCACAAGATGATAATAAGTATACCATCTTAGCTGGCTTCGGTTTATATGAGACGAGAGTAAGGGGTCCGTCAAAACAAAACATCGATGTTCCCACTGGCCTGGAGCGACTGTTTTTCAGTACTTCCGGTATCTCGCGTTTGTTTGATCGCACGGTTCCCACAATGGTTAACTTATACGGTTCTTGTAGTAAGTTTTTTGCCAAAGGGATTGAGGTGAACCAATTGTCACACGTAATATTACGACAACTACCGTGCACAGGCTTTGATAACTCCTTCACGTAGTATTCACCGAGTGGTACTCCGTTGGTCTGTGTTCCTCTTCCCAAATAAGGCATTCCATTTATCATATACTTTGTACCACTGTCACACATCATGAGGATTTTTATTCCATACTTACTTGGCTTGTTTGGGATATACATCCTAAACGGACACCGTCCTCTAAAACCAAGTAACTGTTCATCTATGGTCAAATGAGCCCCTGGAGTGTAATTTTGTATGCACTGATGGATAAAGAGATCCCATATTTTTCTAACAGGAGTAAATACATCGTTTTCTCGAAGTGTGGGCCGTATACTTTTGTCATCCATTCTAAGACATCGTATCAAAAAATCAAAACGATCACGACTCATTACAGAGACGTACACCATTGACAAAGATCGATCAAAGAGGTCATCTGTGGACATGTGGTTATCTTTTCTCACTGCTGTCATTACCAGAATACCAAAGAAAGCATAGATTTCATCTTCATTCGTGTCACGAAATGTAGCACCTGTCATAGATTCCCGACGTTTCAATGATATCTCAGCATTTGTCCATTTTACAATTTCCGAAATTATCTCATCAGTAAAAAATAGTTTGAAGCATAAAAGTGGGTCATATATATTGCGGCACATACGCGTCGGACCTCTTTGAGATCTGACAATGTTCAGTGCAGAGACTCGGCTACGCCTCGTGGACTTTGAAGTTGACCAACAATGTTTATTCTTACCTCTAATAGTCCTCTGTGGCAAGGTCAAGATTTTGTTAGAAGCCAATGAAGAACCTGGTTGTTCAATAACATTTTGTTCGTCTAATATTTCACTACCGCTTGACGTTGGCTGCACTTCATGTACCTCATCTATAAACGCTTCTTCTGTATCGCTCTGGACGTCATCTTCACTTACGTGATCTGATATTTCACTGTCAGAATCCTCACCAACAAGCTCGTCATCGCTTTGCAGAAGAGCAGAGAGGATATGCTCATCGTCTAAAGAACTACCCATTTTATTATATATTAGTCACGATATCTATAACAAGAAAATATATATATAATAAGTTATCACGTAAGTAGAACATGAAATAACAATATAATTATCGTATGAGTTAAATCTTAAAAGTCACGTAAAAGATAATCATGCGTCATTTTGACTCACGCGGTCGTTATAGTTCAAAATCAGTGACACTTACCGCATTGACAAGCACGCCTCACGGGAGCTCCAAGCGGCGACTGAGATGTCCTAAACGCACAGCGACGGATTCGCGCTATTTAGAAAGAGAGAGCAATATTTCAAGAATGCATGCGTCAATTTTACGCAGACTATCTTTCTAGGGTTAAAAACATGCTTGTATTTACTAATGCGAACACTGTCACCAACTTTGAACTTTGGTACGCAACGAAAAGATATGTGCTTATGTGTTCTTTTTATATTGTCTTTTACGTTTAACTCATTGCATTTATTTACTTCAACAGGTTTGCATTTAATAGTACGGTGCTTTGTGTTGTTATACATTTTCAACGTATCTTGTAACACCGTTACATACCACTTGTAGTTTCCGTTCATACTAAAACACTTATACAATTTATTTTTAATAGTTTTTATCAAACGCTCTACAATTGAAGCTTTCTTTGTAGAAAAGGTCGAGTAATGGTTAATATTAAACCTTTTCATGAGCATTTGGAATGAAGTATTATAAAACTCTGTTCCTGAATCTGTTTGTAAATTAACTGGTTTGCGTTGACTTTTATTGAGTATGTTCTCAAATGCAGCAGTAACATCAATTTTATTTTTCGATTTGAGCGGCGCGGCCCAGGCGTATTTTGAGAAACAATCAATCACCAATAATATGTAATTGTAACCTTTGTTGTATTTTCTTAAATTTTGCATGTCCATTAGATCAGCTTGCCACAAATCATCAATCCCTTTTAAAATGACAGATCGTCGATTAATTTTTTTTCTCGCTGCTTTATGGATTTCATTTACAATTTCTTGTTTGGACATTATGATGACTTTTTAGGTGCTAATAAGTTATCTACAGCTGTTTTTGTGTAAAACTTTTCTTCTAAATGAATGGAAACTTCATATATCTTCGCTTTTAAAGTATTTTGTACATCGTCCATAATTCGAGCTTGCATTAACAGCATGGCTTTATGTAAATCTTTTGTTATTTTTGTCATGAATTGATCGACATAGACCTTATTTACGGCGTCATCTGGCTCTACAGGAGTTCTGACACCTCTTAACGTCGCAGCTTTCAAATCGAATTCACCATTTTCTGTTTTTGTCAATGAATTATCATTACACTCGAATAATTCTGTCAATCGCATTCTTTTATGAATGTAATGACCAAATTTGTTTATATTCATTTTAAATGTAGTAGTATTAGTATGCTTTTTATTGAAGGGTTAACAGTAAAATGAAACGTATGCAGAGGATGGAAGATATTTATTAACTGATAACCTTACTTTCACGTAATTCTTCAATGATGGAGGTTATTTCATTGTCCAGCCCAGTGTTGCCAGCGTCTCGTGAAGCAATCAAAAGTTTTAATCTATCCACTAGTTCGTTTGGTTTGTCCCAATAAACATAATCTACGTTTTTTCTCCACACTTTTGTCAAGGGTAGTCCATTTCCCTTTGGTTGATTATAGATCTGATTTGTACTTTGTAATTTGAAAAGAGGTTTAATAATTTGCAAATATATTTGTCCTTTGCTACTTTTGATGGGTTTGTTTGGTTCAAAATCTCGACGATGTGCATTTGTATCGAGCAGCATGAACTTGTAATGTTGCATATCATTATCTGTCACTATACTCAAGTCTACATCTTTTTTTAGCAGCAACTGTCTCAAACCGGGTGTATTACGATATTTGCGACCCGCTGTAACAAAATCGTCACCAATCGTAATGCTAACTGAACCTAACATAAGTTTTCCACGCTCTATCCGAACACTGAATGGTACATCATGTAGTGCTTCAGGAGATAGGGACCAAGATGATGTATCACATTCTTCGTTCTTATCACCCATGGATTGAAATGAAGATTCACTGTCGATTTCATTTTCATCACTGCTTTCTTCGTACTTTCTGCTACTAGAGGCTTCATTGTTTAATGTATGACTGTTTTCCAGGATTTTTCCATTTTCATTAGAAGTAGTTTCATTACTGGTGTTGGTTAGTAAATTAAGTGATTCGGTTATAGGTTTAAAAACCGTTTCTAATGCTTGCTTATTGCCAATCTCAAGCTCTCTCATGGCGCGTACTTTTTTCTTTACAGCCGCTGAAGCATCTACTATTTGTCTTTTCAATGATTTTTCCATCGTTGATAAATGTATAGTTATCTCATAAGAGTTGTTAAAGGAGTAATAAGGTAACAAGTCAGGAGTCTTAAATATATATCATTTTCTTATTCAAAGACGACAAATGTGTCAAACTTATTTCTATAACATCCATTATTTTTAGGACAATCTTTATTTATTACCAGAAAGTTGTAAGGTTCACTCCAAATTTTAGAACACATTTCACGAAACTGAGCCCAAGTCATATCTGTATTAACGTGTTCTTCATAAATATGCTTCAGATTAATATCATCCTGCTTAAATAGTACGATAAGGTTAGCGTTGTCTCTTACTAACTGTTTTGGCACTTTGATTTTCACATGCAACGTCATCAAATATTATGACAGAGTTCGGTTTAGCATCCTGAACACTTAAAACATCTTCATTTCCATGATATTTCTGAAATGAAATACCTGGAACTCGTTGTAAAACACTATCCAGAAATCTATACTTAAGTTGGCGCAAAGTTTTTGAATAACCGTAAACATTTTGAAATTTTAAACCATTTTCATGGATAAGAAGACCAATGAGCAAATTAGTTTTTCCACAATTTGACGGACCACAAATTATACAACGTACTATGTTAGGTAATAATTCACTATGACGAGCATGAGTCTTGGGAATATCATCACAGATAGTGTTTACATTCAATGATTGGGGTTGTTTAATAAACTTCATGTCTAAAAATGGTAAGATACGTTCATAGCCTTCACTTATAAACTTTTTTGATCAATCGAATCACAAATTACACATGGTGAGCCTGTGATTATTACTGATATAACAAATGTTGTGCGTTATTTCCCTTCAGCGTCCGCAATTCCCCCACTCTCCCCTACAACGACGCGGGTGTTGTTCGAAGTAATTAAATACGTGTAAAAAATATCACTGGCCATGACAGTGGTATTCCATCTCATTTATTTATGTTTTTTTTATATGTCATTTTTGAATTTCAAAAACAAAATTGAGCTTTTCATTCTTAGTAAAAATATTCATCTGTATAATTTATAGAAGTAAAGGCTTTAAATGTTGTTTTTTGTTTTTTTAGGTAAGTTTTCTGCATAAATATGTTTTATTGTAATAATACTTTTGTAATGTAATGTAAAATATTAATAAACGAAGACATTTTGGTTTTTCAGAAAACGCAATTACGGATAACTTACGGACTTTTATTAAGGATAACTTATTATAAAACAACATTTTCGCAATACAAATACTTACAACTAATAAATATGGAGAAATTAAGATTTGATTTTTGTGTGAAAACAGTAGCCGATCAAAAACCAAACATCATTTGCATAACCTCAATAGGAACACCAGGTGGCCTAACTTTTGGTATACCGGACGAATATCAACCCTACAAATTTACACCAACTCATAACAAATACATCTAACTATGCAAAGATAAAAAAAAACCTTGAATAAAAGACAGCAAAAAAAGAAAATATGTATAACTTTAACTGATGAAATATCAAGGGTATATTTAGATGAAGAGCAAAATATGCAGTGTAAGGATTTATACCTTGAAGAGATTGATGAGAACACAAATGAACCAAAACCATTAATTGAAAGCTCAAATAAAAGACTGAAAAAACTACTAGAGACATTACTCGATGATAAGCAAAAAAAAAAAAACGAAACTCGAAATTTAAGAAAAAACCGTGCCCAATTTGTGACAATGAGAAATGAAATGAAATGAAATCATTTATTCTGTAAGTAGGATATATCATCACTTTTACATGTCTTCTTATTTTTTGGAGAACGCTGGAGTCGACATTTCCTATCTGACTACCCTGAGAAGAAATGTCGAAACAAACTCAAGGGGTCACAGTCTCTTTTAAAGTCCAGACAATTTCAATGCGAATAGATATGTATAAACCAATGCACGGTATTTTTTTGGACTGGCCTTTTGAAGAAAGTACCAGATCGATCTGAGCAAGGGAAAAAAACAAATAATCTCACTCAAATCGCCAGTTTGAGAAACTACAATTAACATATACCTGCATAAAGTTTATACTTACAATCAAATAAAATAAAAGCAAAAAAGATTGAAAAATAAAAAAATAAAATAAAATTAATAATTCGGTAAACATTATATGCAAAAGCACAAAATATGTCAAAAATTGTATAAATGTATATGCAAAAGCACAAAACATGTCATCTATTTATTAAAACGTATCATATGCAAAATGCAAAACACATGTCAGCATGCAGAAGATAACCGGGCAGCAATAGACAGCTCTATTAGCGATCAGCTCAATCCCATGCGTTTTTATCAGTAAGATAGTCAGATATCTTGTAATATCCTTTTTTGGATAACTTAGCTTTGACATATACTTTAAACTTCTTAATAGGTAATTTACGAACGTCAATGGGAAGTTTATTGTAAAAGCGTATACATTAACCAATGAACGAGTTGCTAATTCTGTGGAGACGAGTGGAATGAACAGCCAAATTATGTTTGTTTCTAGTGTTCAAGGAATGTACATCAGACATTTTTACAAATTCAGGCTCGTTTTTGTGAACATACATTACATTTTCAAGTATATACTGTGATGTTACAGTCAGAATGTTTATTTCCTTGAATTTCTCTCGGAGAGAAACTCTTGGCCCTAAGCCGTAAATCGCGCGAATGGCTCTTTTTTGCAAGACGAATATTGAATTAATATCGGTACAGCTGCCCCAGAGGAGAATGCCGTACGTCATTAAGCTATGAAAGTAACTAAAATAAACTATTCTGGCTGTATCCACATCAGTTATCTGTCGGATTTTTTTCACAGCATATGCGGCTGAACTTAATCTTCCAGACAACCTTTCAATATGTGGGCCCCACTGCAATTTGGCATCAACAGTTATGCCAAGAAAAACAGTTGACTCAACAGGGTCCAACTCTACTCCGTTTAGTTGAACATTGGTATCTAGTTGCCTCACATTAGGCGTTGAAAATTTTATCAATTTGGTTTTAGCCGAATTCAAAAGTAGATTATTTACATTAAACCAATTGACAACCTTCGAAAGTACATTGTTCACTTCATCGAAATTTAGGAGTTGACGTTTAATTTTAAATACAAGTGAGGTGTCATCTGCAAATAACAAAATTTTGTGATTTTCCCTTATATGAAAAGGTAAATCGTTTATGTAAATAAGAAATAAAAATGGTCCTAGAATTGAACCCTGCGGAACACCCATTGTAACCACAGCACCTTCAGATCTTTTACCGTTCACATCCACTCTCTGAATTCTATTTTCTAAATAAGATCTTACAAGCCTAAGAGCATTTTTTTTAATACCATAATGGTGCAATTTGTTAATAAGCGTTTCATGACATACACAATCAAAGGCTTTGGACAAGTCACAAAACACGCCCAGAGCATCCTGTGAATTCTCCCAAGCCTCGAATATATTTTTTAGTAATTCCACACCTGCATCTGTAGTAGACCGACCTTTAGTAAAACCAAATTGTTTCGTATGAAACAAGCGGTGTTTATTAAAATGAACTAACATTTGATTTAAAATTAACTTCTCAAAAATTTTGCTCAGAGTGGGCAAAATTGAGATAGGCCGAAAGTTTGTGGGATCGGTTGTACTACCTGATTTAAAGAGTGGAACCACCTTACTCAACTTCATTAAATTTGGAAAATACCGGAAGTGACACAAGAGTTGAACACTACTGCCAGATGAGGGGAGATGGATTTAATTATTGAAGACACAATATGTACAGACATTCCCCAGAGATCAGCAGTCTTTTTACTTCTATTTGTCGAAATGACTCAAAAACATCTTTGCTACTAACAGTTGTAAATTCAAATCCCGTGCCACATTCCTCTACACATTCCTTTTGAAAAAGGAAAACGATTTCATCCTGAGGAAAACTGCTGGTTTAATGCGAAAAATCAAAAGTATGCCGTGAAAAGTGTGAATAACTCTGAATTAGAAGTTGAAATTAATGACAAGAATCCAAAAAACTAGAAGTATCACCATTAATAAAAATAAAGTTATAATTAAATGACACTTTAAAACTTACCGCAATATATGACTCTGGTTCAAATGTGTCGTTAATTAATGCAAAGTAATGAAAATACGGAAAAAGGAAGAAGATACAGCTAATAAACAGCAAACTTAAAAAATAATAATAAAAGGTTTATTTATTTATTTATTTACCATTTATGTACACAGATAACTTAAAATAACAATTGATAAGAAAGAGGTATTACTGCTTATTTCTTTAGAAATCTCTTCCAGCAGACCTGCGAAAGGACAAATAATGAGAAAAATAGGCAACAGTGTACAAGTATTGAAAGAATAATGTAACAAATACAATTAAAACAGATATAAAAGAGTAGCATAGACTGAAAAATATTAAAAAATACATACATTAGATAACGACCACAGAATTATGTTCATAAAATAACAGAAATTAGGAGGACAGATAGTGCTCCTTAACTCGTGTCTTGAATATGGAGACAGATCTACAATTCCTTATGTCAGGCGGCAGTGAGTTCCATAGTCGGACTGCATGCACGGTGAAGGAGTATGAGTAGAAGTCCGTGCTATGAAGATGGAACTTGAGAAGGGTTTTGAGGTGGGATCTGCACGGAGCATCGGGAGGCTTGACAAAAGAGAAACGCTCTCGTAGATAGAATGGCTATTGAGGATTATGTAGGATGATAAAAAGGAGACATAAATTCTCATGACCTCCTGCAGACCTGTCAATACAACTTCAAATGCTACTACAGTACTGAAAGCGACGGCACGCTGCAATTACAAAAAGAGTTCGTATATCTATATCAACCGACAAATAAATCACTATGCGAAACTAAATAACATTTGAACTATGTTTTTGCGAAAAGTCAACGGTAAAGATGGCGACAGCGGTTTGTTTGTCAGTACCATTGGAATTTAACGAAATTAATCCATAATCTGAATTTTGCGGATATATTTTGTCGACTCAAAATTAATATTTTTTCACGTTTTGTTATTCATATAAGGTTTTGATCAAAATTATTAATATAGATAATAATCTTCTCCACAAATTATTTTAGGTGTAATTTCGAAATTTAATGACGTAAACAACGGCATTCTGACAGTTGCTTTGGTTACAATTTTTGTTTATAACTCGCTAAAACCCGCTACATACGTAGTAAGGTCCAAAAGTTTCCAGCTTGAACTATAAAATGAAGGATAAATCTCAAACAGCTTTTATTATTTTTCAATATAGTTCCCCTTAATGTCAATACGCTTTTCGCATCGCTTTATTAATATTTCAATTGCTTTAAAAAATAGTCTGAAGTTTTATCTTCAAAATGTGCCAAGACTGCGGGCTTCACCTCTTCATCCGTGTAAAACTTTTTTCTAACTGTTTCCTCGCAAGTCGGATTTCAATTTTGAAAATAAATAATAATCGCTTGGGGCCAAGTCGGGACTATAGGGTAGATGATCGAGCTCAGTGAAACCTCATTCTTTGATGGCAGCCTTGAAAATACCCGATGTGTGGACCGGCGCTTTGTCATAAAGCAGCAACACTCCTCGCGACAGTTTCCTTCGACGTTCTTTTTTAATAGCATCTCGCAATTGATGTAGTAAGGAAACGCGTAGTCCTCGCCCGTTACAGTTGTGTTGCGGCGCAACTCCATCAGTCTCCATCGATTCCTTTTTAGACAAAGGATCATAATAAAGAACCATAGTTTCATCTTCTGTTACAATTGAATCCAAAACATCTTTCTGTTGGCCTTCACACAGGGATAAAAATTGAGCACAGCACTTTATACGTTCTTGCTTCTGAACAGCGGAAATAAGTTTTGGGACCCACCTTGCATTGACCTTATTCATACCCAAATGCTCATGTAGGATTCTAGGCACAGTTGTTTTCGTAAGTCCCGTCATAGTTGCTAATTCTTTTGTCTTCAGCCGCCTGTCTTTCAATACTGTCTCTTCGACAAATTGAATGTTTTCATCAGTAATGGCCTCGGACGGATGTCCTGGGTGGGCTTCATCTTCAATTGATTCCTTTCCTAAACGAAACTGTTTCGCCCATTCTTTTGTGGTGGAATATGACTGGGAGGATTGTCCGTATACAGTATCGAAACGTTGTTTGATTTCGGCCGCCGTCTTCCCCTACAGTATACAATACTGTAATTTTCTGTCGACTTTCTGACTTTAAAAGGTTATAACTTTGTATATGAATGAAATATACGAATACTTTTAAGTGTGGGTATGTCGATAAAAGTCTAGTTATTCAATATCATGTTTAATACCTTTGATTAATCCAATGCGGGTAGGCCGGAAACTTTTGGACCTTACTACTGTACCTTACTTAGGTATAACCCTTTTTCCAGTTGAAAAGTAGCCTATGGGTTTTCTCAGGCTCTAGACAATCTATGTACCAAATTTCATTGCAATCGGTTCAGTAGTTTTGCCGTGAAAGCGAGACAGACAGACAGAGATACTTTTGCATTTATAATATTAGTATGGATATAGCAGCAGGAGCGTCAGCTAGTGCGAAATGCGAAGTGGAATATATTTTTTTTTACTCCTCCTTTTTACTATTTCTGATTAATTTCGTTGCGGGTTCCAAGGCAGTTAATTGTTCCCCCTGGGACACATCGAACTTAAGTGTTTCGGTGGTTTTCGTTGGTTTCATTGTAGATCCTGGCTTACAGGAGTTGCAATGACGGGCATGTGTGGCGGGCTAGTGCGAAATGCAGATAAACTTGCAAATCGTCTGCATAAAGATGGAAGTTGGAAGTAATTGCACGTGAGACAGAGTTTATAATGATGGAAAATAGTAGAGGAGAGAGGACGCCACCCTGGGGTACGCCCGCAATAAGGTTGCACAGTTCAGAGAGAGAATCTTCATGACGAACGCACTGCGAACGACCCCGAAGATAAGACGAAAGCCAGTCAATAGTGGAAAAGGAAAAGTTAAAGGATTGTAGTACACCCAGAAGTACGTCATAGTCCTCTGAATTAAATGCACTACTAAAGTCAAGAAGAACAAGTACTGCTAAGCACTTGTTCTCCATAGTAAGGCGGATGTCATCAGTGACATTAATCAGGGCAGTGACGGTACTGTGGCCCGGGCGGAAACCAGATTGATAAGGGGAAAGAAGGTAGATACTTGGCGATGTACAATGTGCTCGGGGACTTTAGATAGGAAAGGAAGAAAGGAGATAGGTCTATATTGGGAGAATGTAGTAGGATTGGACGATTTTGGCAAAGGGATAATGAAAGATTTCTTCCAAAGAGATGGAAAGGTGCTGGAGGACATGGATAAATTAAAAATGTGAGGAGTAATTCTTCTAGGATAGGTGTAATCATCCTCGAGCAGATATTATCAAAGCCGACAGAAGAAGATATAGCTAGAACAGATTTTTTTACATCCGGAAAGGTGACAGTATCAAGGGTGAATTGAGGACAGTTCGGTATTGGTGAGCGGGACAGTTCCAGTAGAGTGCTCGATTTTTCGGTTGACCCCAGAGTTACCGGAGACAGAGCGAAATTGCGGTTCAGAACATTGAGGTCAACGTCTTTACAGATGTCAGCTCTAGGAGGTTTACCAATGCCGACCGAATTGAGGAATTTCCACGTGTCAGACGGACTGAGTTTTTCAAGAGATTCGTGGAAGTAGCGCCTCTTTGCATTTTGACACAGGCGATTGCAGCGATTTCTTAAAGATTTGTAATGGGCTAAGTTGGAATCAGATTGTCTTCGCGTGTATCTACTCTTGGCCCTATCCCTACTAACCATGATCTCCTTGATAGTTGAAGTGACCCATGGTGCGGGGTCATACCTTACATTGATTCGGCGTTTAGGAGCATGCTCGTCGAATAATTTCAGGACTTTGGAATTGAAGATGGACACAGTGCTGTCAATAGCCTCCGATGAAAATAAGGATGACCAGTCGACCGCTTCTGGATCGTTCCTTAACGCCTGAGGTCCACGGTACGGAAATTTCGGAAATGTAAAAAACGAGGTTTAATTTTAAGACGGCGGACACGGTATGCCAGAAAAATGAGGTCGTGGTAGGAGAAGGGAGCTGTGAATTGCCCATGCGCAGAAACATTGTTTGGAGAAGAGACTATCATTAGGTCGAGTAGAGAAGGGGTGCAGTGCGGAGCAAAGTGAGTAGGAGACGAATATAAGATGTTTAGATTAAAGGAAGACAGAGGGGATTATAGCTTAAGTGAACGAGTATCACATTTTAGAAGGCAGGTATTAAAGTCGCCCATTATGACTATGTGGTCATACAGGGGACAGTAATCATGCAGGAGGGATTCGAGAGAATCAAAGTAATTAATATGTAGATTTGGGCAGTTTACTACGACTAGCAGTATTTTGGTGTGGCGGACTATAATCTCGATGAAGAGATACTGGGCTGAATCATAGATTGTCGATATGTTGTCTACCGCAGAGACCGAGATCTATCTCAAACTTCTAAAACTGATGGAGGCGGGGTCTTCGTCGCCGTATCACGATCAATTCCATCTTACAGGTCGTATGAGTGGGAAAGCGACTGTGAGGATGTATGGATCTGTCTAGATGTCATACAGAATAACAAACGTTCAAAAATTGCACTTTGTGTCGTCTATTTACCGCCGCCTATTAAGACAGACATCCTTAGCGCCTTTATGGATAATGTAAATATGATAACTGACTTAGTTGACAGCATCTGTCTGATAGGTGATTTTAATTTAAGTGCAATGAATTGGACCAAAGATAGCCTATTTTATTTAATTCCTTACAATAATGATAATTATAATCAAAAATCAAATGCAGATAATTATAATACCCGTCTAGCTTCTATATTCACGGATTTTATAAATGTGACAGGATTACAACAATATAAATCTATTGCCAATCAAACAAAATGTTGGATTTAGTATTCACTAATATAAGTTGTAAAGTAGCTAAAGCTGACAAACTTAGTAAAATTGATCCTTATCAACCTCCACTTCAAATATTGTTAGACCTTAAACCCGTCCCTAGATTAAGTAGTGTCCCCAGAACGGATTTAAATTTTCATAAAGCCGATTATTGTTTAAATTATAAGTATAAAATTATATCAAAAGAATTAAATGTAACAAAGTACATGCTAGCGACATCTAGTGACAGAATTGTAAACTGTCTTTTGTCTATTGATATGTCATTGTGAATTATAAAATAAAAGTTCATTCATTCCATCTGCAACTATTCAACGTGTTTTATTAGGTTATGGGCCCAGTGACGTATTTTATCGAAAAGTGCAATTATTTGTATCGTAAATTAGTCGAAAGTGTTAAAAATGTCGTCGGGAAGTTATATAGCTAATGTGCCAAAGCTTAAAGGACGCGAGAACTACGACGATTGGGCTTTTGCTGCAAGAATTTTTTTCGTTTTGGAAGGGATTGACATAGACGCCATTCCAGATGATTTTAGTGAAACCGAAGACAAGAAAGCGAAGGCAAAACTTGTTATGATGATTGATCGTAAACTATATGTGCATATCAAGAACGAAACTAAAGTGGCAAGCTTGTGGAAAAAACTACAAATGTTTTTTGATAACAGTGGCTCTACTAGAAAAAAACAGTTTATTGAGAACGTTTATTTTAATTAGATTGGATAATTGTGAAACCATGACAAGCTATGTCAGCCAAATAGTGGAAACTGCACAAAGATTAAAGGGGACAGGTTTCGAAATCAATGAAGAGTGGATCGGGTCTTTGTTACAGGCGGGACTTCCAGAAAAGTTCGCACCGATGATCATGGCATCAAAACGAAATTGCTTGACATGAGTTCTGAGGTTGGTAGCACTGAGAGTGAAGTTGCACTATGGTCAAAATCAAAAGGTAAAGTTGGCAGACATTAAAACCAAAATTTCAACAACAATATGTTAAAGTCAAACCAGTACCCAGAGTGAAAAGATAAGTCAGTAAATGCTGTTAGTGCCGCTTTTTTTAACAATGAATTCAATAATGACGATTGATATACACGGTGATTTTTTAGTCGTCTTACAAAAGCAGCCCAGTTCATGTATCCGACGTAAAATACCCCTAGGCGCGATTATTATTTTTTTCTCATCAACTAAGATAATAAGTACGAAGAAAATTAAACAAGAGAAAACTGAAATATACTCTTAAAAATTATAAAATTGGCGTCGCCCACGCCCCTCACCATTGTTACAAGGCTCGGGCCGCACTCCCAACAGAGCTGTGTTTCAAAAAAACTACGAATTGCATCATAATATTGAATAAAAATTGCATTTAATTTTTTTTCAAATCTCATAAATACCTATTTTTTTATCATGAACGTGTTCTAGTCATTGGATACATGAACTGGGCTGCTTTTGTAAGACGACTAAAAAATCACGGTGTATAGATTCGGGTGCAAGCGCCCATATGACGTCCAACAATGAAATGAAATGAAATGAAATTATTTATTCTGAAAATAGGATATTTTTTATCACTTTTACATGTCTTTTTTGAGAACGATGGAGCCGACATTTCCTAACTGACTACCCTAAGAAGAAATGTCGAAACAAACTCAGGGGTCGCAGTCTCTTTTAAAGTCCAGACAATTTTCAAATTCGAGTGTATAAACTAATGCAGAGTATTTCAATAAATTGATAATATACCTGCATAAGGTTTATACTTACAAAAAAAAAAATGTATAAAAAGATTTAAAAAATAATAACGCAAATGAGTTGCATGTTATTAAATCAAATAATAATTAATATTAACAAAAATAAATTCATGCAAAAGCACAAAACATGTCAATAATTATGTACATAAATAATGATAGCTGTATAAGCGAGCAGTTCAATCCCAAGCATTTTTATCATTTAAATAATCTGATATTTTGTAATATCCTTTTCCGGATAGTTTTAATTTAATAAAAGTTTTAAATTTCTTAGTCGGTAGCTTACGAACATGAATGGGAAGCTTGTTGTAGAAACGTATACATTGACCCATGAACGAGTTGCTTACTCTATGGAGACGAGTAGCATGTACGGCTAAATTATGTTTGTTCCTTGTATTCATTGAGTGGACATCGGACAATTTTACAAAGTTTGATTCGTTTTTATGAACAAACATTAAATTCTCAAATATGTACTGTGAAGTTACAGTCAAAATGTTTATCTCTTTGAATTTCTCTCGGAGAGAAACTCTTGGGCCCAAATTATAAATAGCGCGGACGGCCCTTTTCTGAAGCACAAAGATGGAATGAATATCTGCACAGCCTCCCCAGAGGAAAACCCCGTACGACATAAGGCTATGAAAATAACTGAAATAAACTATTCTGGCTGTATCCACATCAGTTATCAGTCTAATTTTTTTTACAGCATAGGCGGCTGAACTGAGCCTGCCGGATAACTTGTTTATGTGAGGGCCCCACTGTAGTTTGGCATCAACAGTTATGCCAAGAAAGACAGTGGACTCAACAGGGTCCAACTCTATCCCATTCAGTTGTACGTTGGTTCGTAATTGCCTTACATTCGGCATTGAAAATTTAATTAATTTAGTCTTACTGGGATTTAAAAGAAGATTATTTATATTGAACCAATGGACAACCTTTGCAAGGGCAACATTAATTTCCTGAAAGTTTTGAAGCTGACGCTTAATTTTGAAAACAAGAGATGTGTCGTCAGCAAATAATAAAATCTTGTGATTATCCCTTACATGAAAGGGTAAATCGTTAATATAGATTAGAAAAAGAAAAGGGCCTAGTATTGAACCCTGCGGAACGCCCATAGTTACAAGAGCTCCTTCAGATTTTTTGCCATTTACATCTTAATGCCAATCTTTGCCATTACACAAAGAAAAGTTATTGCGAGTTCAAGATACAAAGGAAATTATTGTTGCTAATAAAATGACTGTGCCTGTGCTATGTACCGGAGACACACGGATCACTACAAAAGTAAACAATTCTCAGTTTGACATCAATGTAAACAACATTTTATACATACCGAACCTAACACCTAACTTATTATCAGTAAGCCAGTTGATAGGAAATGGAAACAAAGTTACTTTCACAAAAGACGTTTGTTGTATCCGTAATCGACAGAATAAGCTTATTGGAAAAGCAACCTTGCACAATGGATTGTATAGATTAAATACAATGAAGTCGGAGAAAGGTTTGGCAGCAGCTGTTAAATCTGCAGAAGTAGTGCAATAGCATAGAAGGTTAGGCTACGTAAATAGTAACGACCTACAGAAGATGAAAAATGGTGCTGTAGAAGGAGTATCATATGATACAAAAGCTGATATTGAGAAATCCAATTGTGAAGTATGCTGTGAGGGCAAACAGGCTCGTTTACCCTTTAAACTAGCACCACATAGAAGTAAGAAAGCGCTAGATTTGGTTCATTCGGATCTGTGTGGACCGATGGAGATGGATGTGTGGACAAGCGAGATATTTTCTGTTGTTTGTGGATGATGCTAGTAGAATGGCATTTGTATACTTTTTAAAGGAGAAAAATCAAGTTTTGCAGTATTTCAAGGAATTTCATAGTATGGTTAGAAATCAAAAAGGAACAAAAATCAAGACATTCAGAACCGACAATGGAGGGGAGTTCTGTTCAGATATGATGGAGAAGTACCTGAAAGAGTCAGGAATTATTCATCAGAAGACGAATTTCGCGAAGCGAACGAAACTCCTGAAAAGCTCCAGGAGTCAATTAATTGCTTGCAAACTGATATTGCGAAGATCAAGTTTGAGTTTGCATCACAAGATCAAAGGTCCCGCCTAAATAATGTGGAGATCAAGGGAGTTCCTCTTAAAAAAGATGAGAATTTATTTTCAATCTTTGATTCTATCAGCCGCAAGATCAAATACAATTGTCCGAAAACCCAAATCAATTATATCTCCAGAGTTCCCATATATAATTCCAGCGAAAGGCTTATAATTGTGAGTTTTCTAAACCGTTACAGTAAAGAGGACTTTATTGCGGCTGCTCGCGCTAACAGAGACTTGTCTGCCCCCGACATTGGTTATCAGGGATCGTCGAATCGTATCTACATCAATGACCATCTGAGCGTCGAACATAAGAAATTGCTAAGCAGAGTCAAGGCCATCGCCAAAGAGAAATCATATGAGTATGTATGGTTTAAGCATGGTAAAATCCATGCCTTGAAAAATCAGTCCTCAAAGCTCGTAATAATTAGAAAAGACGCGGATTTAAACAAGATTGCTTGATATGTTTTTTACTTAGTATTCTCCATTTACTGCTATGTACTGTGTTTATTAAATATTACTCAACTAGATTGCTTATTAATAACATTCTTATTTCTGATTATTGTAAAAGGTTTAGCACCTCTGCTGCACTAATGACTTTTTCACTGCTCTTTTGTGTCCACACAATATTCTTTTGTTCTGCTTATCGCGCTGTTAACGTTGAAGCTGACTCGCTCGGTAGAATATTTGTCCCGTTCATGCTCGTACCTATGTATGCGCGTAGACGGCGTTGCTTGTTCTTTCGCACACTTAATGAATTGCCGTACTTAAGTTCGAGCGTTAGTTTATTAAAGATATACCACTTTTGCACATTATTAATTTTAATGTACCCTACTATTCTTAATTTAATATGGAACGTTTTTATTTTATCTAAATATGATGTTGAATTCTGTTTTTATTTTATTTCCAATGTTAACTAATCGTAGTTTTAATGTTTTTTATCAAAACGTTCGTGGGCTTCGCACTAAAACCGACGTTTTTTATCGTAATATGGTATTAAATTCTTTTGACATCATTGTTCTCACCGAAACATGGTTGTTAGATGGTATTTCGAGTTCGGAAACTTTTGATGACCGTTATATTGTTTGGCGCCGTGATCGGGATTACGGTGCGACTGGGTAAACTAGGGGCGGTGGCGTGCTTATTGCAGTGTGTAGGGAGTTATCTGTTGTCTCTCAGCCGCTTTTTCTCTCTTCGGCAGAGGATCTTTGGTTAAGTATTCGTTTGAAAAAATCAACCAGCCGATCATATTTCACTCTACATCTTTGTGTTGTCTAACACCATCGTGAACAAAATTTAGGTCTTTCTTTTTCTTCACAACTCTCTAACTTTCTTGTAAAGTTAAACCATAATGTAATTAGTAATATATCAGACACATTTCTTATTGTTGGAGACTTTAACATGAGTGGAATTAAATGGTTATCATCGGATAATAATCATTCTCGTGTGGGTAGGCCATCGAATCTCAAGTCTAGTGACGAATATTTGTTTATTGATGAGTTGTTTACTTTAAATTTGGAGCAATATAATAGTGTGATCAATAAACAAGGTAGAATCCTTGACTTGGTTTTAAGTAACAATTCAGTCAATGTTGTCAAATGTCTAGATCCATTAGTGCCCATTGACACCTTCCATCCGGCATTACTAATAAACATGGATTTTGCAGAAATTACTGCTCTGGATTATGCACCGCGATTGAAGTATTCGTACGATAAAGGTGATTATGATTCCATCAACGACGAGGTCAGTAAGATTGATTGGGAATTGGAATTTTCTGGGCGCTCGATTGATGAATCCGTTGATTTTTTTAATAGGTCAATTTCGAACCTTCAAGCAACATATATACCGCGTAAATTTAATCGTAAAAGTAAATCATGTCCCGTCTGGTATAGTGCAGCACTTGTTAGAGCAGTTAAGGAAAAATATAAATATTTCAAAAAATTTAAAACCTACGGTAATAAGTCTGATGAATTAACTTTTAAGTTATTACGCAATCGAGTGAGAGTGTTAGAATCACAGAATTATTCGCGTTACCTAGAACTTACAGAGGATGCGATCAAAAATAATCCTAAACATTTCTGGACCTTCGTCAAATCACGTCATAATTCCAATGTTGTGCCAAGTACTTAAAACTATAACAATCAAAGTTTGACCTCTGGTGAGTCTATTTGTGAAGCCTTTTCCTTATATTTTCACTCTAATTTTCTCGATTCTTCCTCTAACACTAATTATATTTGCGCACCTCCTTTAGAGTCAGCTAGCTCATTTGATATTTCTAGCATATCAGTTAGTGTAGATCAAGTTAAAAAGTTACTCACAAACATAGATTCATCCAAAGCAGCGGGTCCAGACAATATTTCACCGAAATTTCTTATACGATGCGCTAAAACTCTAGCTCTCCCGGTTGCGATTTTGTTTAGGAAATCATTGGCCTGTAGTATAGTTCTGAAAATATGGAAATCAGCCTTTATAACAATCAGCCTTTCTTATGGACAGGCCATAAGAAAGGCAATAAAACGGAAGTAGTCAATTACAGGCCAATATCTAAGCTGTGCGTTATCGCTAAGATTCTCGAAAGGATTGTCTATGATCAGATGTATTTTGCTTTAAAACATGCATTCAGCCCATTCCAGCATGGTTTTGTTAGAGGTAAGTCCACTATTACGAACCTTATCTTGCTAAATGACTTTCTCACTGCCGCCATGGACAAGGGTAACCAGGTCGATGTCATTTACACTGATTATAGTAAAGCTTTTGATCGTATTGACCATTTTATCCTTCTTCAGAAGCTAAACAGTATGGGTATACGTGGTGACCTGCTGAGGTGGTTCTCATCTTACCTGGAAAATCGATCTCAAGCAGTAGCACTACATAACTATACTTCTAGTTGGATTTCTTTCCCCAGTGGATGTCCACAAGGATCCCTATTGGGTCCTCTATTGTTCACGGTCTATGTAAATGACATCGACGCATGTCTGAGATCGTCGAAATTATTATGCTTTGCCGACGACATGAAAATCTTTGCTGCTATATCATCATTAGATGACATGTCTGCACTTCAAGCTGATCTTCGACGACTCAAAGACTATTGTCAATCAAACAGGTTAGATCTTAATCCCGCCAAATGCTCGGTCGTAACGTACTCCCGTAAACGATCTGTCTTAGTCACGTCTCATTCTCTTAATGGTCAGGCTCTACCTCGGTGCAATTCTGTTCGTGATTTAGGGGTGTATGTTGATTCTAGGCTTATTTTCGACTCTCATGTTGATGCTATAGTGGCTAAAGCATCTAAAGCTTTGGGGTTCCTCATGCGATTGTCAAAATGTTTTATTAAAACAAAAACCCTCAAAATTCTTTATTGCACTTTCGTGAGGAGTAGCCTGGAATATGCTTCCGCAATTTGGAACCCAGTTTACAATAAATATATCGAACGAATAGAGAGTATTCAGAGAAGGTTTATTAAATATTTACGTTTTCATCAGAAGATTCCGTATCATTCAGATAACTACCACAGTCTGTGCAGAAAATTTCACTTACTTCCTTTAAGTACACGCCGTGAGATCACTGATTGCATTCAACTGTTAAAAATGTTAAACAACGACATTGATAGCCCCGACCTCTTATCTAAAATTTACTTAAACGTTCCATCTAAAACTCGGCTTAATACCCTTCAGCTCAACAAATTATAGACAAAATTCATTTATTGTGCGCGCAAGCAGAACATTCAACAAATAGTGTAAGCAGTACGATTTTTTCTTTTTTCCAGCCTTGATTTTTTCAAAAACTAATAATTGTTAAATAATTATTACTAGTAAGAAGTATCAGTCGTCATACTTATTTTAACATTCTTATATATATGTTTTCAACAATGTGTCATTTTTGTACCTATCAATGGGACAATCATACTACTGTGAGTTATCCTTTACCATATTAAGATATGTACGTAGTTTTTTTTTATGTTGTTTCCTGTTCACAAAATGTTCACTTGAGTTTTTTGTTGTTTCTGGCTCTAAACGTGAGGACTTGTAATTGGCTTACTGTTTGTTCTTCCATTATTATCCTGTTTTTATTAGCTGTTGGTCCTCCATATTTATTAAATAAATAAATAAATAAATAAATGATAAGCAGGGAGCTCAAAGGTTGACAGAAAACCCCCTGTTTCATAAACGCACAAAGCACATAGATGTGCGCTATCATTTTATACGCGATGCAGTCTCTAATAAGCTTGTGAAAATAGTTTATTTGTCAACATCTGATATGCCTGCTGATGTTTTAACAAAAAGTCTAACTTCTGCTAAACATAATTATTAAAAATATTGTTTAAATATGAATAGGTATTTTTTTTTAACAATGTAAATCAATTTACCTACTATGTTTAGATTATTTTGTTAAGTGGTGCTGTTATTATTATAAGTATAACATGGTATCAAAATAATTAAATGTAACAAAGTACATGCTAGCGACATCTAGTGACAGAATTGTAAACTGTCTTTTGTCTATTGATATGTCATTGTGGATTACAAAATAAAAGTTCATTCATTCCATCTGCAACTATTCAACGTGTTTTATTAATTATAACAAAGTTCCTTGCAGCCTGAGTAGCGTCGATTGGTCGAGAGTATTTGATTCTTGTAGGAATGTTAAAGACATGGTTTTAAAATTTTACGATGAAATTGGCATAATTATTAATGAGTATGTTCCTAGACGCAAGCCTCGGAGTTGCAGATATCCTGTCTGGTTTACGCGTGACTTGATTAGGTTGTTCAAACAAAAGGATAAATTAAGACATATATGTCGTAAATTTAACAATCCCAGAGATAGACTTGAATATAAGAATCTTAAAAAAGTATGCGACAGACTTATGCGAGATTGTTACAAAAGTTACATAAGTGCCATAGAAAGTAGTTTGAAAAAGAATCTTAAAGCCTTTTGGAGTTTAATAAAACACAAAAAACCCCTTCCAGTAAGCTACCCTCAGTAATGCATAACGACAACAAGCAATACTCATCAAGTGGTTCTGATACAGTTTGGTCTATACGAGAGTTGGAAGCGTTGCACTGCCTCCAAACAGTTCTGACGATAACTCTGAGACATCTTTAACATGCACTAAATTAGCCTATTTACATCTTCAAGAGAAAGAGGTTCTAAATTGCTTAAGACGACTAAATCCTAACAAAGGGGCTGGCCCCGATGGAATCTCACCTTAGTACATTAAAAAGTGCGCTTTACAACTTTCCTATAAAGCAGTCTCTTTTCCAACTTATTGAAACGCGCTCGCATCGTCCCTATTTTAAAGAAAGGTGATAATAGCAACGTTAAAAATTATCGACCTATATCCATACTATCTACCTTTTCAAAAGTTTTTGAGAGTATCCTATGTCCTGTACTAACAAAGCACACTCGATCCCAAATAGGGATTGAACAGCATGGCTTCCAGGAGAAAAAATCTATTATTACAAATCTCGTCTCGTATATAACTCCTATTATGGAGGCAATTGATAGTAATAAACAAGTACACTCAGTCTACACTGACTTTGCCAGCGCATTTGACCTCGTGAACCATAAAATACTAATTTCTGGAACTGCAGAACCAATATAGTATCTGTGGTTCAATACTAAAATGGTTTGAATCATACTTAGATAATCGCCAGCAGTCTGTAATGCTCAGTGGCTTTGAGTCTAAGTCATATATTGCCACTTCCGGAGTGCCACAAGGATTTGCATTTGTGGCCGATTTTGTTTTTGTTATTTATAAATGACATTACTCATCATGTTCGCCATTGTCGCTGTTTTCTCTTTGCTGACGATATGAAAATTTCGAAGCAGATTGACTCCTCAGAGGACATGACACTTATACAGGCTGACTTAGACAGTATTTACGAATGGTGTCTTATTAATGGGATGATGCTTAATGCCTTAAAATGTCAACATGTGCGTTTTACAAGAAAGAGAAAGGTAATAGAGACGTGGGTTCATATCAACCACGAAAAAATTGAACTGGTTTCACAAGTCCGTGACCTTGGAGTAATTCTTGACTCAAAGTTAAGTTTCATCTCACAATACGATAGCATAGTCAGCAGGGCTACTAAAATGATGGGGTTCATTAAACGCAACACCAAGGGCTTTAGGAGTATGGTCTCCAAGATAGTTCTATTTAATGCTCTAGTGCGTAGCGTGCTTGAGTTTGGCAGCGTTATTTGGAACCCACGCTACGTAGTTCATTCAGATAGAATAGAGTCTATCCAGAGATCTTTTACCTGACATCTCGCGTTTAACGCGCCTGGTATCAGCAGCAGATGTTCATATTTCGACAGACTGATATTTTTTGGGATGTGTTCTTTACAACGCCGTAGACGAATAATGGATATGCTTCTCCTGCAAGACATCATTAACGGTTCTTCTTCGTACCTGGGTCTTCTTGACCGAATTAGAGTTAACGTCCCAAAAGTAAATTCTCGAAGAAAGCACAAGTACAATTTTTACTATTCCCCGCTAGAGAACCAACTTAGGCTTGAACTCTGCAATAGCAAGGCTGATATCAACATACAATGGCATTTCGAGAAATCTCGACTTAGATATCTTTCACGACCACCCCGCGCAACTCAGGCTAAAGTTACTTGATAATGATAAGTAATTGTTTTCGATGATGTTTTTTATTATGTTTATTATTATTATTGTACTTTTTTATTATAATTACTACTTAATATCTTCTACTTTTCAAAGTTGAAATTAGCTTGTAGAATTCGCGACCGCGCTCCGAGGTGGACGTGTATTTTGCAAACTGTATCGGCAAGCGCGGCGTATGCCGACGCTAGTTATTTCTGCAAAATGAGCGAAAAATTAGTAGCAAATGAGCTACTAGCGTTTCTACAACAGAAGCTGGATGTCATGGACGAGGTGTCTGCTATCCAGATCTGTTCATCGAATTTCAGCGAGGATGACATCGCTGCGTCTAAGCTGCTTGTGTTCAAGTTGCTGAACAAGAGCGACCAGATGGTGTCCCGTAGGCGTGACGGGACAAAGAAGAGTCTGCAAGATGTAATCACGCTGCTGAAGGAGACCGATCCCGACGATGTGCCGACGTTTGTGGCAAAGGACTTAAACAAGTTACCTCCTGTCACCTTCGACCACGTCGACGTAACGTGCCTTTTGAAGGACATCGTCTCCCTAAAGGCAAGTCTTGCAGATGTGCACAGGAAGCTGGAGGCATCCCAGAAAGATGTCACAGATTTGCGCAAGGAAGTCGTTGAATTGCGCACTTCTGTGAATAAAACTGGGTCACCGGCGCGTGTAAGCAACGTAAACACGCGTCGAGGTGCATGCCTACTCGACACATCGGCTACGAGCTTCGCGTCAGCAGTTTTATCTTCGTCGTCGCCGTCAGCCGAGTCAGCAAAGGGCGCTGACCGCATGCCCCAGCCCCCGGCCCCCGCAATCATGCCTCATCCACGTAGCGCCACGTAAACTGCACGACCAAATAAACAGCTGGTCAGCGTTTGCGCCTCCGCTGTTCCCCTACACAATCTGGTCCCACAACCGAGGAACCGGGCGGACGAAGACGGTTTCGTAACGGTGCTGAAAAGGAAGCACCGGAAACGAACTAATCAGAACTGCTGCGGCAAGGCTCCTGTTGAGCCCCAAACAAGGGTGAGAGCTGCGCAGCCGAATACTCCAGTGTACATATCTCGCCTACACTACAGCATCCGGGCGGAGGACATCGCCGACTACGTGCGCCAAAAGGTGCAGTACGCGCCGAGAGTATAGCTGCTGGAGTCGCGCCGGAACGTCAATTTCAAGGCGTTCGTGGTGCGCGTCCCTAACTGCTTCCTGCACCTCGTCATGGACGATAACTTTTGGCCGCAAGGAGTGGTTTTCCGTCGCTTCCGCGGACAAATCCCGACCGAACGCACAAACACCTAGTGCTAGGAAGTGTTACTAATATAGTTTTAAGATTTTTATTTACTAACCAATACTGTATACTTTATATATATGTTAGTCTGTAAGGTATATATCTATGGGCCATGTTGCCTGAAAATAAATAAATTTATTATTATTATTATTATTATTAATGGGATGATGCTTAATGCCTTAAAATGTCAACATGTGCGTTTTACAAGAAAGAGAAAGGTAATAGAGACGTGGGTTCATATCAACCACGAAAAAATTGAACTGGTTTCACAAGTCCGTGACCTTGGAGTAATTCTTGACTCAAAGTTAAGTTTCATCTCACAATACGATAGCATAGTCAGCAGGGCTACTAAAATGATGGGGTTCATTAAACGCAACACCAAGGGCTTTAGGAGTATGGTCTCCAAGATAGTTCTATTTAATGCTCTAGTGCGTAGCGTGCTTGAGTTTGGCAGCGTTATTTGGAACCCACGCTACGTAGTTCATTCAGATAGAATAGAGTCTATCCAGAGATCTTTTACCTGACATCTCGCGTTTAACGCGCCTGGTATCAGCAGCAGATGTTCATATTTCGACAGACTGATATTTTTTGGGATGTGTTCTTTACAACGCCGTAGACGAATAATGGATATGCTTCTCCTGCAAGACATCATTAACGGTTCTTCTTCGTACCTGGGTCTTCTTGACCGAATTAGAGTTAACGTCCCAAAAGTAAATTCTCGAAGAAAGCACAAGTACAATTTTTACTATTCCCCGCTAGAGAACCAACTTAGGCTTGAACTCTGCAATAGCAAGGCTGATATCAACATACAATGGCATTTCGAGAAATCTCGACTTAGATATCTTTCACGACCACCCCGCGCAACTCAGGCTAAAGTTACTTGATAATGATAAGTAATTGTTTTCGATGATGTTTTTTTTATGTTTATTATTATTATTGTACTTTTTTATTATAATTACTACTTAATATCTTCTACTTTTCAAAGTTGTTTAATTTTTCTCGTTTTTATATAGCAATATTATACCTGTGAATACTGTGAAGACTTTCTTTTTTTTTTGTAATAAAATTGTTGTGCACGTCTATAATTGATGTAAACACTAGTTTTAAGATTCGTGTAATGTGTTATAATATGCACCCATACGTAAATTGCAAGCAAGCAGCGACCTCGATGCAGCGCATGGAAACATCCCACACGTGTAGCGTAAAAGGCTGACACCAGTGACCAAAGTGCATCATTCGATGCCCCTGTTTACCGGATGTGTCTTTTACTTATTAATTAATAAAATATAATTAGGCATTCTTGAAGGATTATGCGTGGTTGTGGTATTTAAACGAAATATTTAGTTTAATCAACTTATCTATTTATTGAGACATCAATTTTCTTACAAGTTTAAATAAGGAAGAAGACAGCGCCACGAGTGTCAAAAATAGGAACTATAAAAAATGGTTGCGTTCCATTACAACAATTCTAACACCCTCCCTTGGAACGCAACCCCATTTTTGTTGCACAATAAAAATGTTTATCACTAGTAGTACCCTTAGTTAAGTTATCTGCTATCATTTCTGCACCCTTAGCATACAAAAACTTAATTTTTAAATTATTAACATGACTCTTAAGAAAATGGTAACGGATATCTATATGTTTAGATCGTGGCAAATAACAATCATTTGTAGTTAGCTTAATTGCACTCTGGTTGTCACTGAAGATGATAAGAGGGTTCTTTAGCTGCTGCCCGAGCTCGCCGTGAAGCTGCTGCAGCCACAGCGCCTCCTGCGCAGCGGAGCACATCGCCATGTACTCCGCTTCAGCGGTCGACAGGGCGACGGTCTGCTGCTTGTGTGACCGCCACGATATAGCTCCACCCTGTAACAGAAATACATAACCGGTGCACGACTTTCTGTCGCGCACATCACTGGCCCAGTCAGCGTCACAATATCCCATTATCTCTTCATTACCATCTTTGGTGTATATCAACTTCATATCTTTTGTTCCCTGCAGATATCTTAAAATTCTTTTTACTGCAGACCAGTGTTCAGTGCTTGGGTATTTGTTAAATCTGCTAAGTGTGTTGACAGCAAAACATATATCTGGACGTGTGACTTGAGCCACATAGAGTAGACATCCAATTGCTTGTTGGTAGGGACCTTCAAACTTCTCTTCTTTCTCATTTTTATGAAACTTCATACCAACCTCAAATGGTGTTTTCACGGGTTTAGAGTCAGACATTCTGAAGCGTGCTAAGATTTCTTTGATATATTTTTCCTGATCTATAATTATTTTCTGCCCATCTTTGATAATGCGCAAACCCAAACATTCACTTGCCGTGCCCATATCTTTCATTTCAAAGTGCTCTTTTAATTTTTCCTTCAAAAGAATTTTAATAGAATTTTGAGCAGTAAATAATATTAAATCATCTACCCAGACAGCTATAAAAGTATTTTTCTCAGCATTATAGTAGACACAGGGATCTGTTTTAGATTGTAGCATTCCTAACTCATGTAAAACATTCTTTAGTTTGGTGTTCCACAATCTGCTGGCTTGTTTGAGGCCATATATAGATTTATGTAGCTTGCACACCTGAGATCCTTGTTTAAACTGTGCTGGTTGCTGCATGTAAATTTCTTTATCAATTTCCCCCTGCAAAAAGGCAGATACAGCGTCCATTTGGTCTATTTGTAGGTCATATTTGGCTGCCAGGGCAAATAAATAACGGATAGTTGTATATCTGACAACTGGTGAGTAAGTTTCTTCATAGTCAGCACCCCTCCTTTGAGCATAGCCCTTTATTACCAGCCTTGCCTTGTAGCGGACAACATTTCCCTGCTGGTTAGTCTTTGTTTTAAATACCCATTTACAAGGTAAAGCCCTTTTGCCCGGTGGAAGGTCTGTTAAACTCCATGTTTTGTTTTTAATTAATGAACTATACTCCTCATGCATGGCAGTTTTCCATTCAGCAGCATGTGCTGATGACAATGCTTCTTCGACAGTCTCTGGATCAGTCAGTTCAGTAAAGAAACACATAAAACTTTCCTTATTTTCATAATGACGTGGCCGGAGGGACCTCGTTGTTACATTGGTGTCATAGTTTTGCTTCACATAACTAGGCGGATGGAAAGTTTCATCTAGTTCACCATAATCTGTGTCATATTCACTTGAGTCTTCATCTTTACTTGTTTCCATGTTCAATTCTCTGTTCCAAGACTCCTGAGTGTGTATTTCCTGATTACGGGCGGTAGATGCACTTCCAGGTTTCTCATGTTTAGCAGGTGCAGCAGCGCTGTCACTGACAGACTGATTCCCCTTATCTGTAACTTCACCACTTGGAATGGGTAGACCGACATTGTGATTGTACTTTTCAAAGAAAGCGACATCTCTGCTCTTTATTACTTTATGTGTTACAGGGTCCATTAGACGATATCCTTTGGTATTTTCACAATAACCTACCATTATCATTTTAATTGATTTTTTATCCCATTTTTTGCGTTTTTGACTTGGTACATGTGCCATAGCAACAGAGCCGAATATTTTCATATGGGATAGATTAGGTTTTTTTCCCGTCCATAACTCATATGGTGTTTTGCCTTCAATTGACTTGGTGGGCGATCTGTTAATAATATATGCAGCAGTTGCCAAAGCCTCAGCCCATAATCTTTTATCCAAGTTGGCATAAAACAGCATACATCTGGCGCGTTCCACTAGCGTCCTGTTCATCCGCTCTGCCTTGCCATTGTGCTCCGGAGTATATGGAGTGGATGTCTCCATATGACAGACTCTCCATAGGGCCGCATAAGTCTGAATCTATCAGCTCAAGGGGTCTTACTGCTCTTGAGCCTACATTTTTAAACGGCATCCTGCTATGCTTTCCTTCGAAACAATGAATACATGAAATTTCATTATTACCTTTTTCCGGAGTCAAAGTCACACCATCTACACAGTTTGGCAATTTTCTTATGTCTGATACATTCAAGTGTCCCATTCGCAGATGCCACAAATAAGCGTCATTAGAATTCCCTGGACTTGATATCAGATGAACCATTTCTTGACCAGGGTTTATGATATATAAGTTGTTGTTCAATACTGCAGTACATATTACTTCTCCTACATAATTCTGGATATTACATCCTTTATTGTTAAACAAAACTTTGTATCCACTCTTCACAATAGTGCTGACAGAAAGGAGATTTGCAGCTAGCCCGGGGACAAACAAAACATTCTTGACTTGTATTTTATCTTTCTGATTTATAGGTATATCAACATAACCGACTCCTTTTACAGCTAGTGGCTCCCTATTTGCAACTGTAACACTCTTTACGGATGGCTCTGTGAGATTGTACAACCAATCATCTCTGCTTGTCATGTGCATGGATGCACCGGAGTCTATTAGCCATTTATCACACACATTTTGTTCAACAGTTGCTGAAAATGCAGCTACATAACTGGAGCTTTCTTCTTTACTTGATGCCCCCTTTGATTGTCTACAGAACTTGGCAAAATGACCATACTTGTTGCATTTAAAACATCTTGGCCCCTTCGGTTTACTCGATGGAATAAAATTTTTGTTGTTAAAAGTTTTCTTTGACTTAGTGAAGAAAACAGCAGACTTTGAGGTGTTAACTTCTTGAATAAGCTTGGTCTTAACTGAGTCTGCATTAATTTTGATACCCGAGCTCTCGAGCCCCATAATCATGGGTTTATATTCATCTGGTAATCCGGCCAGCATCAATGTCCCGAGCCACTCATCATCGACATTGAATCCTATATTACGTAGTTTATGAGCAGTATTCATGATTTTACTTACATACTCCTCAACACTAATGCAAGATTCCAGAGTCGTATTAATTAAGTCTTTGAGTAGGCCAACTCTTCGCGTAAGTCCATTGTCGTCAAAGGCTTGGTGTAAATTATGCCACACTTCCTTCGCCGTTGTACAGTCCTGGACGTGAACGTAATTTTGTGTATCCAGAAGCAAGATTAGCTTTGCCTTGGCCTTCATATCCTTGCCAGGATCAATCGGGTCATTGTTACCGGGCTCAATGCAACCCCACAGATTCTCGTGCTGTAAATACGTCTTCATACTAAATTTCCAGGTAGCGAAGTTTTCTCTTCCTACTAATTTTTCAATGTTGAACATATTACTGGAGCTCATTTTGACTGTGAGTTCTGTTCGACGAAATTTTTCCGAGAATCACGTTGTACGTATAACCTCAAACTGAATCTCAACGCTTATTTCACAAACTGAAGTTGTATTATCACTTTCCTGATATTTCTTACTGTACCAGCCCGAACCACGCTCTGCTACAATGAAGGATTATGCGTGGTTGTGGTATTTAAACGAAATATTTAGTTTAATCAACTTATCTATTTATTGAGACATCAATTTTCTTACAAGTTTAAATAAGGAAGAAGACAGCGCCACGAGTGTCAAAAATAGGAACTATAAAAAATGGTTGCGTTCCATTACAACAATTCTAACAATTCTGTATCTAATATCGATCGGAATAGGAACTTCTTATTGTAATAACTTAGTATTAACATTTCCTTTGTTATTTTACTATCATTAAAGTTAGTTTGAAATCATTTTGGTTTTTTTTGGGTCCTCCGACAGCGACGTACTTATTTGGCGCAGTCGGTAGGATACTCGAAGCGTCTCGAGCTAGCTAGATAGGGTATTCTAATATCGAAAACCGTCCCGCTAATTCGCTACCGCCGTCGCGAGCGATCGCGTTCGCCGAGTATCCTGAAAGAAGAACCTGTCGTCCTTCGCGGAGGACATATCCAGACATCGATCCCAGAGGTACCAGAATGCAGTTTATGTAAGTACACAAGAAATCGTTTCTGTGAGCTGCTTTCAATTCCTCTTTCCTTTTAGTTAGTCTAATAAGTTGCAACCATTTTTCACCCTAGACAATCTACGTCTAAAGGGCCAGAGCGCTCTAAACAAGCACGTAGATTAGATATAGATTCGAATAGGGATATTAGCTTAGATTTAAATATTGCTGATAATAGTTTAGAGAACTCGTCAAGTTCAAGTAACTTTAATTCAGCCACAATGACTAGTGCCGATTTGATCTATAAAACCCTACGTCTAGTGCCAGATTTTGATGGCAATTCGCATATTTTACCGAGATTCATACACCTTTGTGACAAGATTGTTGCTGAATATATAGACGAGCGTCCTAATGATGCTTTAGCTAGGCTCTACTTAATAAACGGTATTTTGAATAAAACAACTGGACCAGCCGCGCGTATTATCAACTCTAATGGTATTCCTGAAGATTGGGCTTGTATCAAAAACTCACTTATAAATAACTTTTCGGACCAGAGAGATGAGACCACCCTTTATAATGACCTTATGTTAGCAACTCAAGGAAACCATTCGCCTCAATAGTTTTATGATCATTGTGTAAATCTTTTTAGCACTATCATGACCTATGTTACTTTGCATGAGAGCGTTAGTACCACCATTGAGGCTAAGAGTCCTTATATAGGAAGTTAACTATGCAAGCTTTTGTTCACGGTTTAAAGGAGCCCTTAGGATCGCGAATACGATGCATGCGTCCTGATAGTGTAGAAAAAGCCCTTGAATTCGTGCAAGAGGAATTGAACGTGCTCTACTTGCAAAATCGTAATGATCCAAGTACTGACAAAAAGCTACCTTCATAAAAACCGTTGCCGCAAGCAACGACTAACCACTTTGGCAATTCTATAGCAAAACCGTTCAACTTTCTTGCGCGAACCAGCCCTGCTACTGGTTTTCAGCCTCAAAATATGGAAGTCGAACTACCAGCCTAACCGGGCTACTTCTTACGGGAACGCCGGAATGCCTTCGCATTCGCAGCAACTGATGCGTGCAGCAATGTCGCAAACGCAGCAAAAATAAATGTTCCGCGCACCCTTATCGAATACGCAACAAATGTTCCGCGCACCACCCCCTAACTATAATCGACTTAACAACAGCTTCCAATTACAGCAAAGGAATTTTCCTGCAAATTCTGGTCCTAAACCTATGAGTGGCGTTAGCCACTATGTTGCTAAAGAGAGACCTTCGTTCTCGTGACCTTCAAAGTCACGATTGGCGCAAAAGCGGTAACCCGCCGCCATCTAACTATTTTAAAACTAAGGAAATGGACATGAATGTATGTGCTGACTACGGTGACCAATATTATTATCCTGACTACTCAGTTACCGAGCCCGATAACAATTGCTACGCGGATAGTACTGTATACTATAATATAGAACCAACTTATTATATTGACAATGAACCGTACGATAATTCTGAATTAGACTGCTCGCCTCCAGAAACTGAAGATCCTCAACCAGGTACTAGCTCTAGTAGCGAGCAGGATTTTCAGAAGCAGGGGAGATCAGACAAATTCAAATAGAACTTAACCTGCAGACGCAAAGGCAGCTTCCATTTATTCAAATCTCACATCCACCTCTAAGATTTTTAATTGATACCGGTGCAAACCAATCATTTATCAGCCCGGAAGCTGTAGACACATTCTATAGTATCTTCCCCTTAAACTTTGATCCATTTGAGGTCACCAATGTCCACGCTACAACAAGAAACAACTATTCTATAACTATTCCTTCATTTCATCAATTTAAAGAGTCTGTAAATATTAAATTATTCATCTACAAGTTCAACGAATATTTTGATGGACTAATAGATCTTGACTTACTACAGAAATGGGAAGCTAAAATTGATCTTAAAGATAAGCAACTAATAACACATAATTCTGTTAATGAGATTAGTATGGACAACTCGCAAAACGTCAATTTGTATGAGGACGTCATTCCAGCATCATCGAAATTAGTAAGGGTACCAATTAACTTTCATGACGGAGATGCACTTATCTCAGAACAAACAATATCGAATTGTATAATTAGAGATTGCTTAACTACATCCTACTTCACATGACTGAATATTTTCAATGGACCGAGCTGTAGAAGCTGAGACTTATAATATTGAGTGCAAGGGCACTCAACAGTACGCCTCACCTGAACAAATAGAGACTCGCGCTAAGCAAGTTATATCGCGTTTACGTACGGACCACCTTAACGAGGAAGAGCGTATTAATTTAGAAAAGTTATGCGGAAAATATAGCGACATATTTTATACACGGTGATTTTTTAGTCGTCTTACAAAAGCAGCCCAGTTCATGTAACCAATGACTAGAACATGTTCATGATAAAAAATAGGTATTTATGAGATTTGAAAAAAAAATGCAATTTTTATTCAATATTATGATGCAATTCGTAGTTTTTTAGCAATACAGCTCTGTTGCGAGCGCGGTCCGAGTCTTGTAACAATGGTGAGGGGCGCGGGCGGCGGCGTTTTTATCATTTTTAAGAGCATATTTCAGATTTCTCTTGTTTAATTTTCTTCGTACTTATTATCTTAGTCGTAGTAACTTAGTATTTTACGTCGGATACATGAACTGGTCTGCTTTTGTAAGACGACTAAAAAATCACCGTGTATAGAGGGAGAGGCTTTAACATTTACGAACAAAATTAAACATCGTATTCGTACAATCGATGAAGTACCGGTCCACACGAAAAGCTATCGTTACCCCTATATACATAGAGACGAAGTTAGAGACCAGATAGGGAAGATGCTTAGTTAAGGTATCATTCACCCTTCGGAATCAGCCAGGAGTTCACCAATTTGGGTCGTCCCAAAGAAAGCTGATGCCTCCGGCAAAACCAAGTGGCGTTTAGTCGTAGTTTTCAGGAAACTAAACGAAAAAACTCATGATGATAAATACCCTATACCGAACATTAATGACGTTCTGGATAAATTAGGGAACTGCCAGTATTTTACCACCCTCGATCTCGCAAGTGGTTTCTATCAGGTCGAAATGGACCCAGCAGACATCCCTAAAACAGCTTTTAATGTGGAAAATGGTCATTATGAGCCTATGGGATTAAAAAATGCCCCGTCAACCTTTCAGCGTGTTATGGACACAGTCTGTCTGGTATATTTGGACGACATTGTAGTCTTTAGCACTTCGCTCCAGGAGCATATTATTAATCTTGAGAAAGTCTTTAAAGAGCTGCGAAAGTCTAATTTTAAAATCCAATTAGACAAGTCTGAGTTTCTTAAACTAGAGACTTCTTACCTAGGACACGACATAACTAGAGATGGTATAAAACCCAATCCGGACAAAATTGTAGCTATCCAAAACTACCCCATTCCAACTACCCCTAAGGAAATCAAACAATTCCTAGGTTTAGTTGGCTATTACAGATAATTTATCCCGGATTTCGCACGAGTAACTAAACCTCTTACACAATGATTAAAAAAGGGAAGAAAGGTCATTATTAATTCCGAATACACTCAAAGCTTTAAAAAATGTAAAACCCTTATAACTAACGACCCAATCTTGCAATATCCGGATTTCTCTAAAGATTTCATCTAAACCACCGATGCCTCAAATGTCGCTTTGGGTGCCATCTTGTCACAGGGTCCTATAGGTGCAGACAAACCAGTATGCTACGCATCCCGCACTCTAAACGAGAGCGAGATAAACTATAGTACGATCGAGAAGGAGCTTCTCGCCATCGTTTGGGCGACTAAGTATTTTAGACCGTACTTATGCGGAAGAAAATTCAACATCGTAACGGATCATAAGCCACTTCAATGGGTTATGAATCTGAAGGAACCCAACTCTAGATTAACTAGGTGGAAGCTCAAACTATCCGAATATGACTTTACCGTGATCTACAAAAAGGGTTCAAATAACACAAACGCTGATGCCCTGTCTCGCATCCAAATTAATAACGAAGAAACAAGTTCCGAAGTAGTAAACACCTCAGAGCGTTCACCCTCTGTAGGAAATTCGTCTACGGCTTCCGTGCACATGAGCAACGAAAGCCCAATTCTTGAAGTTCCAATAGTTGATGAACCGTTAAATAAATTTCATAGACAAATTTGCATAAAAGTAGTCGGTGATATCAAAAAACGTCCTACAGCCTCTAAACCTTTTGAAACGCATACGAGAACATCAGTGCAAGTATCTAAATCCAATCTAGAAAGTGACATCATTGACGTTATTAAAGAATATGTTACTCCCAAGGTTAAAACCGCGTTATTAATCAACCCCCCATTGGCTATGTACGATATTATACCTATTATCCAGGATAAGTTCAAAAGTTCCTCAATGTCAAAAATGTCAAAGAATATCTTAGACAGCAGGAAATAATAAAACATTACCACGATGGTAAAACTAACCATCGCGGAATAAATGATGTCATCTAGCTCTCTCTAGGCGTTATTATTGGCCAAAAATGAAAGTCGAAATCACTAAGTTTATTAACAATTGCACTGTCTATGGCCAGGCAAAGTATGACCGCCATCCTATCAAGCAACAATTTAACATACGAGTAGTTCCTCCTGCTAGTAAACCTTTTGAAACCGTTCACATAGATATATTAAACATCCAAACCGAAAAGTACTTAACTATCGTAGACGTTTCCTCTAAATATGCTCAGGCCTATCACATACGAGATGGCACAGCCATTAGTATTTTACAAGTATTACTGAAATACCGCTCTCATCATGGGTTACCCCTTACTATTATATCAGATAACGGAACAGAATTTACGAACTAGTTATTCAGTGAATTCATAAACCTGCATAAAATAATTCATCATAGAACTTTACCGCATGCTCCTAACGATAACGGGATAGCGGAACGTTTTCATTCCACCCTATTAGAACATCTACGTATTTTAAAATTGTCACATAAGGGTGACAATATAATAAATCTAGTTCATTACGCTATACTAGCTTACAACAGTGCAATTCACAGCTTCACCAAATGCCGTCCATTTGATATCATAACCGGTTACTTTGACCCGAGAGACCCCTTCGATGTAGATCTAAGTAGTCATGTTATGCAGCAATACATACAAAATTATAGGGATAAGATGAAGATAGTCTATGACACCCTAAACGAATCGTCTCTAGCAAATCGTACTAGAATTATAGAAAACCGTAACAAAACTCGCGAACCTAAAGTCGAATTCCAACCTCAGCAACGCGTTTTTGTCAGTAACCCTTTAGCGAGTCGTAATAAAATAGCTTCAAGATATACACAGGACACTGTACTAGCTGACTTACCAATACACATATACACCTCTAAAAAGCGAGGTCCTGTCGCTAAAAGCCGATTGAAAAGGATACCTAAAAGCGCTCAAGTCCTACAAGACCAATTATATAGTTTCAGACAATTGTAAATGAATGACATATATTCGTTATACGAACTACAATTAGATTTTCTTTCTAGTAAATTAACAAATGTTATAGATCACTTAGATACTCTGAAACCGAGTCGTGTAAAGAGAGGTCTCATAGATGGATTGGGTTCTGTAATAAAAAGTGTTACAGGAAACCTAGACTATTCAGATGCAGTTAGATACGATAATACTATCGAAATCCTACAGGATAATGAATTAAAAAACAAAGAAGAATTAAATAACCATATCAGTGTTAGCAAAGAATGGATGGTCCAGCATTCCAAAATCATCATGCAGTTAGTTACAAATCAAGCTAAGATAAATGAGACATTAAAACTTATATTAGATATAGATGCCTATAAAGACAAAAGTCTCATAAAATATGCGAAATTCGGTCAGTATTTAACCATTTTAGCTGAAAATTTGGATGCAATCCAAAATGAATTAGTTAGAATCGAAAATATAATAGCATTTATTCATAGTTCTAGTTCACATCACTCCATGATTAACATTGAAGTATTACGCCATATGATAGGAAGGTTAGTTAACATTTACGGAAGGGATAAAATATTAGACCTAGAGCTTAGACAATACTATGACATTATAAAACCAGGCTATTATTATTCAGGAAACAAAATAGGTATTATATTCAAATAACCAGTTTTTGCCATAGAAAGTTACGATCTTTACAAGTTATCAATAGCCCCCAACAAATTTAGGCAAGCCCTTATCCATTGAAAGCAACTAACAGGAAAGGTTACGTGTCCATAGAGGCTGAATGCCCGAAGTACAATACTTTGTACCTCTGCGAAGACAAAATGAATCATCAGCTGCGGCAACGCCCGGACTGTATACAGAATCTCATTATGAATCAATCCCTTGATAGCACCTGCGAAATTGCTACAGTTTCCCTGTCACGGATAGCCATGGAAGAGCTGGACGAAGAACACTATGTTATATCATTTCCTAATGCAACAAGGATACACACCTTATGCGGACGAGAAGATTACAGCGTATTGAATGGCAGTTATCTGGCAACCATCCCCGTAAACTGCTTCCTATATACTTCGGAATTTACAATCACCAACCTCAACGACCATGTTGAGGGACAACCATTGAAAATAACGAAGTTTCACTACATGGATAGCCAACCAGAAGCAACGCAATTTAAGCTCAACTCCATTGATCTTACGAATTTGCACGATGCTCAGTACAAAGTGATGGCGCAGACTCCGCTACAGCTACAACCAATACAATCGGAATACCTATATCATACTACAATTCCGCTCTACATCATATTATCTGCCTTATTGGCACTTGCTATATTCATCATTCTGAGACGCCATAAGATGTTCCAATGCAAAACCAAGGAACAGCCTACCAGAGATGCACTTACGCAGTACCTGGAACGTCTGAAGCACCGAAGATACAGTCAGCAATATTTTCTCAGTTAAAACTTCAAAAATTGTTGCTGATCTGGCGGTGGAGGTGTTATAATATCGACACGTCCCACACAGATCGTCGTATTGACCTTTTTTTGTAAATTAAGAATTTTGGCTAATTGTATTCAAAAATATAGTCTTTATATATCCCAAAAACAAAAATCTTAAAATTTTCAATTATTATAGAGTTATCCAGAGGCATAACGTCTTATCATTTCAAACTTCCCGCGCAATAAGTCGTATGACATCTTCCGCCCGTATGCGTTGCACTATTTGGCCGTGCGAACACTAATCAAGGTCAGTTACCGGCGTCGTAAAACAAAGATGACACGCGCAGTATTATTAAGAGTTATTATTATAAATAAGACTAAATTGTTATCTCTTTTTTGTTGTGATAAGTGTTTTAATAATAAAGGAGCATTATGAGCAATTTACGATCATCGAGGATTCTGAAATTAGCACTTAATCCAGAAAAAAACCTAACCTCAAATGTTACTCCTAATTCCGGTAAGTTTTGTTTCATAATTGTTTGTAATTTATGAATATGTCACGATAATTATAACGATATTCAATGTATATCATATTTAAAATATCGCAAAATTCAAGATTTTATTTGAAATTCATAAAACTAACCAAACCCCACGCATAAGGTCGTAACACACTAGTTCCGACTTTATGCGTGGTTCATTTATTTAATATAGGGGTCGTAACTAGTACTTACGTCTCTATGCGTGGTTCATAATTTACTAAAACTAAATACACATAGTCGTAACTATTACATACGACGATTTGCTCCGGTCATTATTATGTATAAGACTATATGCGTTCTTAAAACTATAAAAATCTAAGATAAATTTGTTTTTTTTTTACATTATTGCGTATATTATGTATATGTATAATATTTTATAGTAATAAAAATTTTTTTTTTAGATATTTCATTTGAAACTGACAGCAACTTGAGTTTGTATGAGACGACATTGGAGCAATCCTTTATGCATAATTCTAGAACTGATAATGGTAACGACGATGTTAGAAAAAGTTCTCATGAAGTACGTCAAGTATTATACTGTTTGAATGATACCAGCTCCAAAGAGCAGTTAATCCAACCATCTTCCCAGCAAATCATACCTATTGAAGAAATTGATAGAATTTTGGATGCTGATTTGACACTTACAAATGAAGACAGCCAATCTTATTTAGATAAAACCCCGATCCCGTCACCATTTAGCGAATCATTTGGAATCGAAGAGGATAACATTAATTTTCAATTTAATGACAGTCTCGCATCAGACCCAGCGTCTGATAATTGTTCACTCAGTTCCAATAACAGAAACAGTGCAAACTTAGGTAACATCTCTAGCTATGACTCTTCTGGTTGTTCATCTGTTGAGAATACACCAACTTCTAGTCGAAAAAGGCGTATTCGAAAAGATGAATGGAAAGATATAAAAAGAAAATATCTTAAAAATTTAGGCAAAGTTTATTCAAGCAAAAAAGATGGAGTTCAAAGAGAGGGCAAAACAATTAAATTTCCTTGTCCGTCCAGTTGTCGCCTTAAATGTTATGAAAAATTTAGTTTTCCACAGCGTGAAAGTATTTTCAAACATTTTGGAGGCTCGGAGACCACTGCAGACAGTGGGATTATATTGCTAAATATGTCGAAGTAATTGATGCTGCTACAACCACGTCACGAACTGTATCAAGACGCAAATAACATTAAAATACCACCTTCCACTTACTGAACCTAATACTGATATACCTAAGAATGTAATGGTGTGCAAAACGATGTTTTTGAATACTCTTTCCGTAGGAGAACGAACAGTGAACACAGCGTTATCCGAATGGTGTTCAGGTGGTGGAACAATTTCTCCAGACAAACGTGGTGGGGTCAGAGTGATCGTTATAGATGATGAAATAAAACAAGGCGTAATTAATCATGTGAAAACTTTTCAACCTATCGAATTGCACAATGTTTCAAAATCAAAATTAAAATCAAAAAGTTTTTATTTCAAATAGGCCGTATCTCAGGCACTTTTAAAACGTTACATTACTGACTCTAGTTGCACGGTTCCAAAGTGTCATTCTTATGGAGAAGAACCGGCAAGAAACTCCATAAGTTACTCTTTTCAAAATAAAATTTTACAGTAGCATTTTACATTAAAATGAATGTCTGCAAAAACAGCGTAAATTAGCAAAACAAGTATCAAATAGCAAAATGTTCATGATTTTCTATAAAAACTGACCTCCAGAGAAGAAAAAATAACGTTACAATGAAGAATGTTTTGCTGAGGTTTACACTGTTGATATATATACAAAGCATATTTCACAAAAAAAAGGAAAACAATAATAATTTAATGATAATTTTACATAATCTAAATATGTAGTCCTAATCAAATCCTTAACAGGAATGTCAAGGCATGTCATAGCTTCTTTGAATAGAGCTGTGGCTAAACTAATAGTAGATAACAAAATAATGAAAATAAGATAATGATCTAGTAGACCGCCAGGGAGACCACATGTACAGAGATAATACTAAGTCCACGCGCGCTTATCATTTATATAATCACTAATTTTATAGTACGCTTTCTTTACCAGCATAGATTTAACGGTATTTTTAAACTTGTTTAATGGTAAACTGGTTATAGTATCTGGCAATTTATTATAAAATCGAATAGAATTCCCTAGGAAAGATTTGGCGTTTGTATTGGATAACCTAAATCTTGGAACTACTAGTTTATTTTTATTTCTCGTATTTATGTTATGGAAATCACTATTTACACTAAAAGTATGCAAGTTTTTCCGAACGAACATGTTTCTCCATGATATAAACCGACGGCAGCGTTAAAATATTAATTTCTTTAAAAGTTTCTCTTAATGACTCGCGCGGACCCATGCAGTAGACTGCTCTAATCGCACGTTTCTGTAATATGAAAACGGATTCAACATCGGCAGCTGCTTCCCACAGTAAAATTCCGTATGACATAATACTGTGGAAATAGGCGTGATAAACTAACTTAGCAGTGGGAACATCAGTAAGCTGTCTTATTCTTCGGACCGCAAAAGCAGCCGAACTTAGTCTACGCGACAGTGCTGAGATGTGAGCACCCCACTGTAACTTATCGTCCAATGTTATTCCAAGAAAGACCGTTTCTTTAATAAAATCGAGTTTGTTGCCATCTAGCATTACATTTAAATCCGACTGAGACCGAGCCTTTTGGAGTGTGAATTTAAGGCATTTTGTTTTTGCCGCGTTCAGAAGTAGGTTATTCGTTGCAAACCAATCCGATAATACGTTAAGGCTATTATTCAAATTACTAACGTTTAGAGATTTTCTGTCAATTTTAAAAATGAGAGAGGTATCATCCGCGAACAGAATCATGTCAGTCGAGTTGGCCATCATGAAAGGGAGGTCATTTATGTACGCTAAGAAAGTAATGGGCCTAAGATCGAACCTTGGGGCACGCCCACTCTAACTAAGGACCCGGAAGATGTTGCGCCGTTTACGCCTACTTTTTGTTGCCTAGATAATAAATATGACAATACCAGTTGTAAGGACTGTCCTCGCAATCCATAGTACTTTAATTTAAGGATTAGAGTATTATGATCAACGCAGTCAAAAGCCTTGGAGAGGTCACAGAAAATTCCTATGGCGTCCTGTGACACCTCCCAAGCTCCTAAAATATTAGACACTAACTTGGCCCCGGCGTCGGTCGTCGACTTTCCCTTGGTGAAACCAAATTGACGCTCATGGAAGATTTTATGCCTATCAAAATGTGACATCATTTGGTCGAGAACCATTCTCTCAAATATTTTACTAACAGCTGGAAGCACCGAAACTGGTCTATAATTAGGTGGGTCATTCTTGCAACCAGATTTAAAAAAAGTCTACAAAATTATACTTAGATGGTGAAGTAACATTTACTAAGATATTTACATTATACAATGAGTGGTGTGCAACTGAAAATATTACTAAAAAAGCGAAAACAGTTCGACAATATTGAGACATTATAAATCAAAATTTAAATATTTCATTCCATAAACCAAAGAAGGATATTTGTAACGAATGCCATATTTATGACGCTAACAAAAATACAATGACTGAAGAAGACGAACAGAAACAAGAACAGCATTTGAAATCCAAAACTTTGTCAAGAGAAATGAAAGAGATTGATAAGAATGAAGCCATTAAGAGTAATGGAAAAATAATAACTGCATGCTTTGACTTTCAAAAAATTTTGAACTGTCCCCATGGTAACGTAGGTCTTTTCTATTATAAAAGAAAATTATCCATTTTTAATTTTACAGTCTTTGACCTTGCTAATAATGAAGGATATTGTTACATGTGGCCTGAGATTAATGTGAAACTTGGAGCATGTGAAGTAGCTAGTTGTCTGCTAAAGTTTATTGAGACCAAAGTAAATGATGGTGCTAAAGAATTCCGATTTTGGTCAGATAACTGTGCTGGCCAAAATCGGAACCGAATTGTATTTGCATTTTATACTTATGCTGCCAAAAAATAAGGTGTTACGATAACGCACAGATTTTTAGAGCGTGGTCACACTCAAAATGAAGCGGACTCAGTCCATGCTTTGATAGAGAGAAATGCAGAAAATAAACTTATATATACACCTGAACAGTGGTATGCATTGGTAAGGTGGTCTAAAGTTAACCCCCCTTACTACCATGTGAGTCGTCTAGTTTCAAAAGCCACTAAAATAAGTTTTGTTTATTTTTCACCAACTAGTAAAAACTTCTCGTCGTCGATAAATGTTATAAACAATAATCATTTTTGTACGATATGAACCCACAGACCATGGCAACACTTCAAAATCCCTTTTCAGCAATGAATCAGTTTAATAAACAAAAATATGGAGGTTTTTTTCTTTTATTTTAGCGGCTTATGAAACTCACTCCTGAATTAAGAGGAATTTGATAGTAACATGTAACATTTTAGTGGGTTTTGCAACTGAAAAAATCTTAGTAAAGGATGGTGTTATACAAAATATCAACAACCAGTAAGATAGTAGGTAAATGTCGCTTTCATTAAAATCTCTTAAAATCCAGAATCAAGTAATTTCTTTTGATTGTTAATATTAAAAAAATACGATAAATCTGTTATAGGCATGAAATAAAATGTTTTATTGTGTTTTTATAATTTAATTTACTTATTTATTAAAAATATAATAAAAATGAAAGAGAGAGAGAGGGATAAAAAATTCAAACATGACAAATATTATCCGTAAATCCTGCTTCACACAAATCAGTCTCTTCCGACAATCTCATAAAGTCTCTCGTTTCAGCGGTACTCATTCTCTCGATTAAAGATTTTAAAAAATCAATTCTTCCTAGTTTCTCCAATCATTTCCATAGTGTTTTTTAAGAAGTCTGTCGACGTCTTGAATTTTAGCTTGTTTTATGTAAACACGATTTGGCTGGATTATTTGAGGAGATATCATGGTGATTTTTTTATGGTTTTTTGTGATTGTCTTTTTTTGGCGTATTTCGTTTCTATACGTCTCTTCACCCTGTACTAAAATGTTTTCTGTTTTTGTTCTTGTAATAAAAAATCTTTTTATTTTCATAAACTGAAAATGCCAAGACGTGGTAGGTTTAATGATGGACTCGTAACTTTTTTTCCAATCAAATACAGGAATTGACGCTAGATCTTTGCACATACCATCTTGTTTTAAAACAGCTGCTTATTCGGATGGAGAGATTATCACTTCCTTTGTTTTCAGTGTTTTCTCAATTCTGGCAAACAGCCTGTCTGGAGGTATAAAGGAGTGACCTACAACAGGGAAGATCAGCTCTATTTTCTTGATATTTGTTGGGGCTTCTGTGTACAACCATTTACCGAGCATCGTTATCATACCTGTATTTTTATTTTGTCCGGCGCAACCGTCAGACACTATTCGTAAAATTTTTATTGTATCTCCAAATTCAAAGTTTTTCAGGAAATCGTAAACTGCGCTAATTATCTCATTACTACCTTTGCAGTGTGAAGTTTCATCCCAATAGTAGGAATTAATGTTATTTTTATTCAGTTTAGCCTTTGAATTTCCCACAACAATGGCGAAGTGGTAAAAGTTGATCTGTCTACTGTAGTAGGCATATTGATCCGGTACTTTGGGCATCGCCTGGTTCTTCTGGCAATTGAAGGATATGGTTTGAAGATTTTCGTTTTCTTCTTGCAATATTGCATAGAAAGCTTTGTATTTGAGGCGATGAATTCTTTTTTCGACCATAAGTACGTTTTTCTTTGAAGCGTCCTTCTCCGTTTTTATGCGTTCTGACAGTTCAATGCACGTTGAGCACACGTCTGTCCTAGGATTCCCAAAGCCTATATTATACTTAGTATTAATAACATGCCTGAAAAAACTTTGTTTAACTTTCAAATCCTCGTCACGGGCAGCGTTATACATACGCCACATTTTACGTATTGTCAAGCCTGAATCAAGATATATTCTATTGGCACTTTTCGAACGACAATAGTGACTCTCTTGTCCCTGAAAGGATTCGATGAACCATTCGACGGATAATCTTTTTGCTTCATATTTTTCTCTCTTCCTGTCACCTCCACGCTTCTCTTCTGGCATTTGACCTCCGCTACTTAAAAATCTGTTCATAACTCCCTGTATTCGATCTTTTTTTATTATTAGTGCTCTCATGAAAGTTTTTTGACATACCGGTATTTTGGTCCCGCTTTTACTAAGTATAGAATACTTAATAGCAACTTTTCTTTTACTGTTGGGATTTAATGTTTTGGCTTCTGATATATTACAATATTTCAGTATAAAACAGTCTTGCTTCACTTTCGTATCACACGTATGGATCTTGTAAAGTTTTCTTATATCTTGACATGATATTTCACTACATCGAAACGCCTTTTGATTGTGTCCACACTGCGGAAACTGCGGCAAGCTTGAGGGTTTGTACCTAAAACCGAAATAATATTTTGAAATAACATTGACATAACATTAACAAAAGTTTATGGTTATGGTTCACTTCAAATGATGCATATCAATTAAACATGCTTACAAAAGGTATATGAAAGTAAACTTTCATATTTACAAGAATAATAAAAAAATATTAAAATAGATCTGCTGCAGTTTTATATTCCATAGGTACCTACTGCATAATACCATTCTTGCTAATGTTGATGCTGATTTTAAAGGATGAATCAGAAACCGTTTTTGGCGTAGAATCTCACGTTTCCAGGTTGCTCTATTCACAGATCGTTTCCTTGTCTCTTTTGGGTCGCATTTTCTCACAAATTTCATTAAGTCCTCCATTTTTTAGGCATAAAATCATTAAATTAACAAACACAGATCTACACCACACAACAGAAATCGCCATCTTGTTTGCATAGTTAAAGTTAAGTCACGTGTCAAAAATGACGCGCTACCATTGGTCAGTCAATTTATAGGGGCTTTTGAAAGCCACACGCAATGTTTAAGTGGCTTTTGATCCCAATCGTTGACTTTATAACTGTTTTTGTTGGCGTTTTAGAGGAATTTAACACTTACTGAATGACCAAACTTGAAGTACTAATAAAATGCTGCCTTATAATAATATAAGGTTGATTTTAGGATAAAATCGTTTTAGGGGGTTTTGAAACTAGATGACTCATGTAGTCGAGATGAGTATAACGGATTTTTATAATTTCAAAAAATTATTGGAAGGCAAAAATTGGTTAAAAAACTCTAATAAACCAGAAATGACATGGAATAAAATAAAAGAAGTTCATATAACATCAAATGATCCACGTCTACTAAAGTACCGCTACAGTTTTGAAAGTGAAGAGTGTATGACTTTACATCTAATCAAAAAATCTTATTCGTCTCGAAGAAATAATTTGAAAACAATTAACACAACATTAGACTTATGCAACACAGATTATTTGCCTATCACAGCAGCTAAATTTGATGACTTAATGAGTCTTTGTAATGGACGGATTATTCCTCAGGAATATCGTAATTACTACGATAGACTTCCTAATACTCGCAATACTTTTGATGAAGAACATACTGATATTGATTTTTCAGATAATTTATAGATTATATTATATTAATTGTCCAATAACTTGTTAAATTTATGTCTTTTTCAAATGATTGTAATAGACTAATAATATTTTAAGTTTTCTTTGTTTGTATAATATACAAAAAATAAATTTATAATCCTACTAGTTTGATATATTAAAGTTTAAAAGTTTATTTCCATTTGTCAAAGAATTTAACTAAGGCTTATCTTGTGATAATTAAGTTAAGTGATTAACATAAAGACTGAGTTAAGTTTGGTTTTTGATAAGTTTATTTACTTACAGATCTCAAGTTACAATAATTAACAATTAATCTATGAGACTGTTTCAGGTTTTTTTTTTAATATTATTTTTAAAGTTCTTGTTTAAAGTGCAACATAAACTATTGTGTTTTTTTAATAACATGTGAGATTGTTTAATTACTGCAGATTAAAGTGGATATGATTAAAATTGTTTACTAGATAGACTGATTCAAACAAGGGTTTTTAATTATTGTGATAATCTTATATAAGATAGTATGTTTTCCAAATAATATTATTTTCGTTAATGATTAGTTTTAATTAAACAGAAGCGTAAAAATTTTTGTTTGGTCAATTTTTCTTGATTTTTTTAATAAATTTGATTTAAAAAAAATTATTGTTTTCATTACTCTCAGTAATTATTATAAAGTTAAGTCATATTACTAAAGAATGTGTTAAAAAGGCAACTCATTGAATCGTCGTATCTTAGTCAAAAAATATTTATGCAACGCATAAGGTCGCAACACGTCGTATCTTGAAAGAAGTATTTTTTTTAACCACGCATAACGTTGTAACTCGTCGTAAGTTTGCTAAATTCGCCCCGACACGCATACAGTAGTAAGTATAAAATTCAGGAATTTCTCCATAAATACAAATTATTTTGATCAATACTTCATAGCCCATATTAATAAATAAATTACTTAATAAGTTGAAACTGACTTTTTTCATATTTTTTCTTAAACTAGTAAGAAATCTTAATTTCAATCTTTAAATGGCCATACTGAAAAATAGGCATTTTAGCGATACGACCTTGTGCGTGAGATGTGTCGATATGCACCCATACGTAAATTGCAAGCAAGCAGCGACCTCGATGCAGCGCATGGAAACAGCCCACACGTGTAGCGTAAAACGCTGACACCAGCGACCAAAGTGCGTCATTCGATGCCCCTGTTTACCGGATGTGTCTTTTACTTATTAATTAATAAAATATAAAATTGGCATTCTGTATCTAATATCGATCGGAATAGAAACTTCTTATTGTAATAACTTAGTAGTAACTTTTCCTTTGTAATTTTACTATCATTAAAGTTAGTTTGAAATCATTTTGGTTTTTTTTTGGGTCCTCCGACAGCGACTACTTATTTAATGTTTATTTTTATGTTTGTGTTTATGTTGTTGATGTGACTAAATAAATAAATATACTGGAAAATAACATTTATTACAAAACGAATAAAAGAAGGAAGAAAGCAATACTATCAGAAGCATTTAGCAAAACTCAAATTAAAAATATCCACAATATGTATTGCCACATTGGGAAAACTTAAATGATGAATAAAATAACTCCTTTCTATACAGCAAAGAATATCATCACAAATATTGAGAAACTCTGTGATGAATGTGATATTTGTATTAAAAACAAATTAAAAATGAATCCAAAATTTGGTTTAATGTCCCATTTAGGTTCCGCAACACGCCCTTTTGAAATTGTATCCATTGACACAATTGGAGGTTTTGGAGGATCAAGGTCTACAAAAAAATATTTACATCTCTTGGTAGATCATTTTACACGATATACATTCATTTTGACATCAAAAAATCAGAACTCTAATGATTTTATCAAGTTGATGGAAAAAGTGACACAAAATAATAACATAGACATGTTATTAACAGACCAATATCCTGGAATAAATTCCAAAAAATTTAGAGATTACTTGAAAAAGGAAAACATAGTAATGGTACTGCTGTGGACGCGCCATTTTCAAATGGTCTAAATAAAAGGCTGAACCAAACTTTGATCAACAGAATAAGATGTAAAATAAATAAGAGGGACAAAAAGATAGCATGAACAACTATTGCACAAAAATGTGTGGAAAAATATAACGAAACAGAGCATACAGTTACTAAGATTGCCCCAAAATATCTTTTGGAAGGAGAAAAAATGGATATTTTGGCACTGAAATTGAAAAAAAGATACACAGTAGAAGATCTAAAAAAAGACAGATAACTAGCATTTGAAAATTCACTAAGTCTCACAACTATAATAAGAAAAAATACGATTTAAACAGAGAAGAATATACATTTTAAGTGGGTGATAGAGTATAATTATTTAGAAAATGGGAACCGCCTTAATATAAAGAAAATGGATGAGTTAAGGATTGGTCCATATAAAATACTGAAGAAGATTTCAAATTCCACCTATGAAGTTGACACCGGACATAAGAAGGTGGAGTCGAACTTCTACCATATTGCAAAGTTAACTCTAGTGAGGAGTAGCTCTTGATCGAACAATCATTGTGATGATGTTCTCTCCGAGGGTGGGAGATGTAAGAAATATCACTGGCCATGACAGTGGTATTCCGTCTTTTTTATTTATGTTTTTTTTATCTGTCATTTTTTAATGTCAAAAACAAAATTGAGCTTGTCATTCTTAGTAAAAATATTCATCTTTTTAATTTATAGAAGTACAGGCTTTAAATGTTGTTTTTTGGTTTTTCAGGTAAGATTTCTGCATAAATACGAGTATGTTTGATTGTAATATACTTTTGTAATGTAATGTTAAATATTAATAAACGAAGACATTTTGTTTTTTTTTTACAAAACGCAATTACGCCTTTTATTAAGCATAACTTATTGTATACGTTCTCTTCGAGAACAGCTGGGCTGCGGAACTGGTTGTGATCAAGCAGCCGCTAGCCGTTGCGTTGCTGCTGAAATGGCTGGCAGTCCTGACACTTGCGGGTAGATCACTTCTCGATTGCGTAACATTTCGAGATGGTTTGTCACCACTTATTGCGTACAGACATTTAAAGTTCACTCATTATTAGGTAGGTTCACCCGTCGCGTCACTAAGTATCGATCGCGGACAACGCTTGACAACCGAAAACGCGCGCGCACTTCCGCTTTCGGTGTTCGGACGCAACTAAGATGCACTAATAGTGACCTTCACCTAGTTCAAATAAAAGGGGCGGGGCGTCGTGTGCGCCGCGAAGGAATAAGGATAGAGTTAGGCAATCTGATTGAACGACAGTCCACGTGAACTATCCTAGATTGGTTTACAATATTTTGTCTCGTAAAGAGTGGAGATGGAATGATTTGCTCGACTCGTGCGGTGGGTAGGTATACTCTACAGTTTGAAACGTAAACATTATTAACAGGATGCTTCAGATTTCTCACGTACTATTAATTTTTCTACGTACCTATTATCGTAGTTGATGTAAAAAAAAAAAATTGTACCTAGGGCTATTTATGTGGGATACATGAACTGGGCTGCTTTTGTAATACGACTGAAAAATCACCGTGTATAGGCAATTATAATGAAAATGAATCGATTTTTACTTTTAGCACTGGAAGTAATTTACGTTTACTGAACAATTCGAAATTTGGATCTTTGATGGCACTTTTAAATACTGTTCAAACCTGTTTTGTCAAATTTTTACAGTGCACGGAATGGTCGGTTCCGAGTATGGTGCTCAAAAAACTGTACCACTTGCGTATGGGTTGCTGTCGAACAAATGAGAAAAATCGTATTTTCTACAAGCCATCAACCGCAAGATATAATATAGTCCTCTCCAAAGTTTCGCCACATAACCGTATCTAGGTATCCACGACACCGCTTTCAATTTATTAACGAAAAATTACTAAAACCCAAAAGAGCAAGAAGAAAACATTCTATGTATTTGTGATATCAATCGTTTATGAAATACATACATATTTCTATTTATGAATGAAGTTGACGAATACCTAGTCTACACCTTGTTTTAATCAATTAATACAACACACATGTTCTCATGACCTCCAGCAAACCTGTCAATACAACTTCAAATGCTACTACAGTAATCAAAGCGACGGCACGCTGCAATTACAAAAAGAGTTTGTATATCTATATCAACCGAATTATTTAAGACAAATAAATCACTATGCGAAACTAAATGACATTTGAACTATATTTTTGCGAAAAGTCAACGGTAAAGATGGCGACAGCGGTTTGTTTGTCAGTACCATTGGAATTTAACGAACTTAATACATAATCTGAATTTTGCGGATATATTTTGTCGACTTTTTTTTTTACGTTTTGTTATTCAAATAAGGTTTTGAGCGAAATTATTGATATAGATAACTAGCGACCCGCCCCAACTTCGCACGGGAGCAGTGCTAATATACGCCACAGAATTTCTTTAACGTTCTTTATTTTGATAAGGATTCATACCATCGTCGTTGCATCGTAATTAAAAAACTTTGGAATAAACGTAAGGAAAAATTGAATAGTTGTCGTATTTATTTTGATTTTGATAAGGATTACTATCTCAACAAAAACAGCTTCGCAAAGAAGTTTTATTTTGGAATAAAATTATTAGCCAAAAAAATGGTTATGGTGAACCTTAAAAGATAGAAATGTGCTGTCTGAGACTTTTTTGTAGATCTTTTTATGGTGTACAATATTGTACAACATTATTTTGATGTATCTCCTGCGGTTAAGCCAGCGTTTGCAATAAAAGCGTAAAATAATAGTAAATACATTTGAAAGCGCTAAAATTGACTATGTTACTGTACGAAAATATGCATAGATTATACTTAGAAACCTTCCTTATAAATCACTTTATCTATTAAAGAAAACAGCATCAAAATCCGTCGAGTAGTTTCAAAGATTTAAGTGGTCAAGGGGAAATAGGGACAGAAAAAGCGGTCCTGTTTTATAATATGTAGTGATAATCTACTCCACAAATTATTTTAGTTGTAATTTCAAAATGTAATGACACTAACAACGGCATTCTGACAGTTGCTATGGTTACAATTTTACTAAGGTAAGTGTTGCGTTGCGTATAGTATGTGCGGACAGGTTGGTCAGGTGCTTTTCAATGAGCGATTTTATTTTAATATTAATTAAACTTATTTATTTTTTTAAATTAACGTTAAGTATAGGTACAAAGAATTACAAATTTAAAGTTTCGATATTTTGACGGTGAACCGACTACCATCCGTCTTCCTCTGCCTCGTTGTCGTAAGTGAACGAGTGATCGAAGGAAAGCGCCGCCCGCGCCTCCGCCGCCGTCGCCCGCGCCTCCGCCGCCGTCGCTCGCGCACCGCGCCGCCGCCACCCGCACCCCGCGAAGCCACCGCTCGCGTTGCCGCCGACGTCGCCCGCGCCCCGCAAAGCCACCGTTATGATGGCGTTAACAGTAAGCTAAGGTCCAAAAGTTTAAAAGGCTATAACTTTGTATATGAATGAAATATACTAATACTTTTAAGTGTGGGTATGTCGATAAAAGTCTAGTGACTCAATGTCAAGTTTGATATCTTTGATTAATCCAATGCGGGTAGGCCGGAAACTTTTGGACCTTACTACTTTACCTTACTTAGGTACAACCCTTTTTCCAGTTCAAAAGTATGGTGTGTCCTTCCTCAGGCTCTAAACAATCTATGTACCAAATTTCATTGCAATCGGTTCAGTAGTTTTGGCGTGAAAGCGAGACAGACAGACAGAGATACTTTCGCCTTTATAATATTTAGTATGGATTAATATGGATTTATTGAAATAATTACAGTTTCTTCCAAAAATGTATTGAACATAGATTTACATCCCGAAATAATAATTTCTGATTTCGAACTCGCTATTATAAATGCCAGTCAGAGGGCATTTCCGAACAGCAGTCACAAGTATTGCTTTTTTTCATTTAACACAAAATATTTGGAAGCACATACAGAAAGTTGGCTAAAGGCAAAAATACACTAATTATAGTGAATTTGCTCACAAAATGCGACATATTTTAGCATTGGCATATTTGAAGTCTGAAGATATTCCAGCGGCGTTTGAGCTTATTTGGCCAGAAGTGATACCAAATGAGTCGAAACCAGTGGCAGACTGGTTTGATAAGTACCACGTAAATGGAACATTTACCAGTAAGACATCATCTTTTTCTCCAAATAAACCTGCATTAACTATAAGAAGAAATATTCCCATCTAATTTATGGTCTGTTTGGGATAGCTTTGTCACAGGTATACCCATCACATGCCTATGCCATCGCAGGGGGCACTTGGGTAACTGAGTGTACGGGCACGCGACCCCGCCTTCCCTGAGCTACCTTAGTCCACATTCCGATTATCCGTGGTTATGGTATCCCACCTCTCCAATTCCTGAATTCCTTCCTCATAAATCAAAACCCTTCCTTGATGTGGTTCCCTCCTGCTCAACTTAAAGTCTGGCTCGGTGAGGAAGGCAACACAACGCATATATATGCAATGTGATTTGGAGGACTCGGCGAGTCAGCAAGGCAAGGTGGATGGCCCAGGGCGACAGTGGAGGGTATAGTCACTGTCGGCCAGACACAGCATCCGACCCCTCCTTCAGTCGTAGCGGTTTTCCGTTCCACTGATCCAAGGAGGGTAACGACGAGTGTGTGCGCCTGCGTATGCGCACCTAAATATATGCTGCGTATTTGACCGCTTCCGTTAATGGACGCCGATTGAGTTAAGTCATGTGGCGATGGGTAGAAGTCGAGAGGTTTAGACAGATGCATCCAGGCTTTGTCTGATACCTGCACATAGCCGGCCTCGGGGGTGGTGAGTACATGCCGTAGTCGCTTCTGCGCTGCACTCTGGGACGACAGCGCGAATTCGGTACCACACGAAATTACAAAGCAGCCCTATTTAGGGAGACACTGCTTTGTCTGCTTTCCCTGCGCAGCCAGGGGGCTAGAAAAGGTGCCCTAAAAAATTTTTCGTCCCATCTCGATAGGTGGTAGTAACCGCGGCTGCCATCGCATCATCTTAAATCGTGTTCAAAAATAATGAACATTTTATAATAATAAAAAGACACCGGTTATGACATTCGGCGCGTGGAACGTGAGAACTCTACTTGATCGAGATAGTAATGCCTGTGAGATGTAGTAGTTTGTAAGCTGTTGCCCTAATAATGGATGGTGTAATATTAGTATGACGATGTACAGTTTATTGGCATATGCCAAAGTCAATCAAACAACTCAACAAATCTATCGCCTTCAACCGCAAGATATAATATAGTCCTCTCCATAGTTTCGCCACATAACTGTACCTAGGTATCCACGACACCGCTTTCAATTTATTAACGAAAAATTACTAAAACCCAAAAGAGTGTGGGGTAGGTGTTAAACACTGCAAGCATAAAATTTTCAAAATCTTTAATCATTAGAATTAAATAGTTTGTTTACTCTTTTACATGTTAAATTAATAGTTTTGTGCTTACAAAGTTATAATAAATCAGTGCTAACGTTGGTATCACTCTACATGAACTCTTGACGCCACCCACCAGCACACACTTGCACCACTTTCACTGAAATCAATATGTCTCAACTCAGTGACATTCAGACAGTCCAGGCTAAGCTTGAGGAGACTTTCAATAAAGGGATGGCTGAACTAGAGGCACAGATTTTTTTTTTCTTTTTTCCGGGGTGAAAAGCTAATGTCTTCAACCCATGTCGAGGGCACGGCGTGGGGATATGTCGGACTTCCACCGACTAAAAACACCCGGGGACATCACACATTCAGGGAGTTAATGTTCAGTTTGCTTAGTCTCCTGCCTCAGCAAATAAATTATTGTGTCTACACGGTTGACATCATAGAGACAAGGCACCGCAGAAAACTCTTCTTATCTTGGGTCTGCAGGAATCTGAAGATGATGACAATGTGACTGCAGTAAACAACATCCTCACCAAGAAGATGGCTCTGACCAACTCATCTCCTTCAATTAGTGCCTGCTACAGAATCGGGGCCTGCGGAGAGGAGCATCACCGACCGTTACTTGTCTAGTTCTCCAGTGTCGCTGACAGGAATGCGGTATGGAATTCCAAGTCCAAATTGAGAGGGTCTTCTGTAGCGGTGAGGGAATTTCTCACGAAGCCCAGGCAAGCAATATTCGCCAAAGCACGACAGCATTTCGGGATGCGAGCCTGTTGGACCCAACATGGCACCATTATAGTTAAGGTCGCAGAGGGAGTTCGCCATAAGGTCACCACTATGGCTGCGTTAGACACCCTGTTGGCGAGACAATCTAAAGCTACCAGTCATGTATCGTCCAGTCCTCGGAGTGAGCGCGGGCGCAGGAATATCATCAAAACGCAAAAACTAGCCGAACTTGAAAGTTTTTGGTGTCATTTTGTCGTTTGAACCAGTATGTGACGTAATAATCTCATAACTACGACTTAATGGGCAAGACGACAGTAAGACGGAATCATTAAAATATTGTGTTTAACTGATAAAATATTGTGTATGTATTGTTGAAAAAATCTCCATTTTAAAATTTAGGACGAGATTATTATTTTATTTTAGAAAATAAAATTGCAAAATACTGCCATCCGCCATGCTTTTTAAAACGCCAATCGAAGTGTGTTACGTCAGCCCTCAGTAAATACTGTCACTGTCACTGTCAAGTTCTATGCATTTTGATCTCTAATATTTACAAGTTTGCTGAGGGTTGACGTCACAGCAATGTCAGCCGGTGACTGCGTTTTGGCGCGAATAAATGAACGTTTCATTAAAAATTTTTTTTTTTCAACAATTAGTTTTGTTAAACTAATTGTTGAAAAAAAAAAAAAGAAATATTATATTTTTTAGTAAAAATTGTCGTCTTGCCCATTGTAAGTACGGCTGCTTATTTTATCTTGAACCCACATTATTCATAGCAAGTCCATGTGCAGCGTACCCACTGATCTAGATATTCCATACATTTTGACTTGACGTTCGTTAATTGTCATGCGTCAAAATGACATTTGCGAGTTTGGACAGTTGTCTTTTTATATTCATTTTTTTTTTCACTTACTGTTATTGTTTTATTGTTTCCTTTTGTGGTTGTTTTTAACGAATAAGTGTGTGAGCTAACGGGTGGTGCCCAGAAACATAAATATAGATAGATAAATTTAGATAGGAAATTTTAGTTTAAAGTACCCTAAATTTTAAATTTATATTTTTTTTACTTATTTATACACCGTGATTTTTTAGTCGTCTTACAACAGCAGCCCAGTTCATGTATCCAATGACTAGAACACGTTCATGGTAAAAAAATAGGTATTTATGAGATTTGAATAAATATAAAATGCAATTTTTATTCAATATTATGATGCAATTTGTAGCTTTTTAGAAACACAGCTCTGTTGCGAGCGCGGCCGAGCCTTCTAACAATAATGAGGGGTGCGGGCGGCGGTGTTTTGTAATTTTTTAGAGTATATTTCAGTTTTCTATTGTTTAATTTTTAATTGTATTTATTATCTTAGTTGATGATAAAAAAATAATAATCGCGCCTAGGGGTATTTTACGTCGGATACATGAACTGGACTACTTTTGTAAGACGACTAAAAAATCACCGCGTATAGCCTTTTTGCGTTTCTGACTGTCATTTAATTTTCTCGAAAAATATGCACATGGCTTTTCTTCTCCGTTTTCTTGAGGTTGTTTTAAAATAGCTCCTATACCCAGTATACTGGCGTCAGTGTAAATATGAATTGGTAATTCGGGATCAAAAATTTCTAAAATTGGTTTCAAGCATAGAAGTCTCTTTACTGTGTCGAAACTTTCTTGACATTTTTCTGTCCAAGTAAATATGGTCTTTCCTTAACAAATTGTGCGAAGGAAGTAGTATATTATTGGGCATTATGTCCCACGACGCGAATGCGCATGCATGAGCGAAGGAGTGGGACAGAATTAGGTTATGAGCGACACATATCATGGAATAGAACGCCCAATGGGTTTTGAGCAATTCACTTGATTCTCAAATTTGGATAAATGGTATGAATTAAAAGAAATAAAGAATGAATTGCGTTAAAATGATATTAAACCATTAAAACGACTTGTTGTATTGCAATTTTGTAATGTTTTCGTTTTTGCGCGCTCACAACTGGGTCTGTCGTCTGATCCAGACTCAAACGCAGTATGCTTTTTCATCGCAATAACGATAGGAACCAACAGGCAATGATTGTAATGTTTTCGTTTTTGCGCGCTCACAACTGGGTCTCTCGTCTGATACAGACTCAAACGCAGTATGCTTTTTCATCGCAATAACGAAAGGAACCAACAGGCAATGATTGTAATGTTTTCGTTTTTGCGCGCTCACAACTGGGTCTGTCGTCTGATCCAGACTCAAACGCAGTATGCTTTTTCATCGCAATAACGATAGGAACCAACAGGCAATGTTTGTATTTTAAATATGCTATTGCGCGCTCACAACTGGTACAATCGTCTGTAATACAGACTAGTACGCAGTATGCTTTTTCATCGCAAAGCACATAATAAAAAACAAACTAAAAGTGTAATAATATATTGACTAAATTGTATTTAAAATATAACACAAGTAATTGATCTTATGCATTAGACGAAAAAAACGTTGGCGGCTTCATGAATAGCTCATCTGCAGACTGCACGAACGCTTGGAGTTTACGCCACTAAATGGTGTCACCGTCAGTCTGGAGTTTTAATCGAAGTAGCGCTTTCCTCCATAGTTCTTGAGAGTCTATTTCACGAGCGTCATTAGTTTGATACACCTTGAGGTCAATATAGTACTCGCCGGAGGTGTTTGCAGTCCGGCGCTCGTTGCCGTTTGCTATTCTTGTAACGAAGAACGTAGACAACACAGGCGTTGACGAGCCATCACATTCATCGTTCCGTTCATGTCGGAGCCCGAATATATCTGTCTGTTCCTGACGTCACATCGAGCCGGTTCGGAACAGTGTCCCACTCCTCACTGTGGGATTGGCCCCCACCAATCGACCACGGACGATGATTCGTTCGCGATAAGCGTAACGTGCGGACGCACCGGCAAATCTCAGTTTATTTTACCTGTACCTATAAATTATATTGTATTATACAGTCTGTTTGGATGCTATCCTAGTTTCATTTTGCCCAGTCAAGAATTTCGTTCAACACTGCTGGAGCTTGGCATTCAAACAGTGGTCCTTCGAGTTAAGAAGATTGCCGACTTTTTTCCTGCAGACGTGCCCCGTGGACTTTGGACTGTTCGTCGTTCGACATAGAAGACACTTAGAGGACAATCCACCGACGGGAACATTTAAATCTGAGTGAGTCCGTTCCATTCTCCTTAATTTCCTGCCTTTTTCATTGTGTCTTTTTCCTAGGAATTTAGTGTAGTCCTATACGGTCCGAGCATGCGTTGATCTCTTCATATTAGGCTATTCTTCTTTCTAACTTCATTGCACAATCATCTTATTCAGTTATTGCTTATTACTTTGCAAGCTTATAAAATAAAAATACGCACTTAAATTGCATTCATATTGGTCGCGTGGCATTGACCTTGACTTTTATTGCGTCGCCTCATTAGTGTTTCTTTTGTATTGAGTGAATCGGTTTACCGGCCGAGCTTGTTATCTTTATATCAGCAGTTTTTACCGTTAGATTTGCTAACTATTTGCGCATTTTTAATATTGCTTTCGCACTTTCTTGTTTTCTTTCGCCTTATTTGCAATTCAGACCCTTGCTTTGAAATCCATTATGTCTGAATCAAAATTGAGGGAACTTGTAAGAAGACGTGGCAGCTTAAAAGCTAAGCTTACCCATTTTAGCAACTTTATTAGATTATTGCCTGGTACTGGTTTAGATACTTTTCAAGCAGCTGAATTAGAATGCCGACTTGATTCAATAGACAATTTGTACAAGGAATTTAACGTGTTGCAGACGGAGTTGGAACTGTTGTCGGAGGATACGGATGAGATGTATGACGAGAAGGAACTGTTCGAGACGCAATATTACACTCAGGTGGCTAGAGCGAAGGCCATGCTCACCAAAACGCGCTCGTCCTCACCCGCCCTCGTGTCCGCCACATCAGCTGATGACGGCCCTCACCACGGTTCTGGCTGCAAACACGACTTTGTCCGGCTGCCGAAGATAGACTTGCCTCACTTTAGCGGGGACTATCAGCACTGGCTAGAATTTCGAGATACGTATCTTTCTCTTATTCGCAATAATAAAAACATGCGAGAAACAAACAAATTCCACTACCTTCGCGCGGCTTTAACTGACAGTGCATCTTTAGTCATTAAGAGTATAGATTTTAAAGCTGACAATTATGGTATTGCCTGGCAGTTACTGTGTGAAAGATACAATAATGAAAGGTTACTTATTAATAATCATGTGCAGGCATTATTTAACTTTGAACATATCCAAAAGGAATCTTGTAGTTCATTACGTAATATGATTGATGTAACTAATAAAAACTTAAGGGCTCTTGACACACTTGGACAGCCCACTGAACACTGGGACACATTGGTTATATACATGATGTCTAAGAAATTGGACACCTTGACCAACCGAGAGTGGGAAGAATACAAAAACAATTTAAATTCACTTCCAAATTTAAAAGATTTCATTAACGGTTGTGACCAATTCGTCGTCACCATTCCTTTGAAGGACTCGCCTGAGTGCTTGGGTGACTCTTATGCGATGGCCAAGCGTTGATTTCTTTCCCTAGAGCGTAGATTCGACCGCGACTCTAACTTTAAAAATAGATATTTACAATTTATACAAGAATATATAGACCTTAACCATATGACAATAAATACAAAATTACATCATTCTGAATTTAATTACTTTCTGCCTCATCATGGTGTTGTGCGCGAATCTAGTGCTACAACAAAGCTTCGCGTAGTTTACGATGCATCAGCATCCAGCACCTCGGGTAAGTCCTTCAATGACATTCAGATGATAGGACAAACCGTGCAAGAGGATCTTCTATCTATATTGTTGCGATATAGGCAGCATAAGTTTGTCGTAACGGGCGACATCGAAAAAATGTACAGATGCATTTTGGTTGAGCCGTCTCAGCGTTCGTTACAACAAATTGTCTTCAGGTTTGATTCCTCAGAGCCTTTAAAAACTTATTCACTTAATACAGTGACTTATGGCACTGCTTCAGCCCCATATCTTGCCACAAAAAAAATGCTTAGTATCTCTAGCAGATCAATGTTCAGATCTAAGTGTTAGTGAGTCCATTAAACGCGATTTTTATGTTGACGACTATTTGAGTGGTGGTGATTCGATTGAGTCAGTTGTAAAAGTATGTAAAGGCGTAGTTAATACTCTCGAATCAGTTAAGTTCCATCTTAGAAAGTGGCAATCAAATAGTCCAAAATAACTTGAGTTAGTCACAAATATTAATGAAAATATTAACACAAAAACTTTAAACTTAAATGATGCATCTCCTAGCAAAACACTTGGGCTATACTGGGACTGCAATTTGGCAATTTGTTCTTCTCTTTGGAATTAAACCCTGCAACTAAAGTTACAAAGCGTAATATTTTGTCTTTGATTAGTCAAGTTTTTGATCCTCTTGGCCTTGTTGGACCTTGCATAGTTCAAGCCAAACTTATTTTACAGCAACTGTGGATACTTAAATGCAATTGGGATGATGAGATACCAGCAGACATAAAAACACAGTTTCTTGAATTCCTTCAGTCTCTTCCAGCTCTTAACTCTGTTCGCATTCCTCGTTGGGTATCTTGTAGCAGTCCCTCTCTGATTGAACTTCATACCTTCACAGACGCTTCTGAACGCGCTTATGGAGCGTGTATCTATGTGAGGACGGTAGCAGTTGATGGGACAGTTTGCGTTCGCCTTTTAACATCAAAAAATAGGGTTGCCCCAATAAAACCCACAACCATTCCACGCTTGGAGTTGTGTGGTGCCTTACTGGGAACAAAGCTCTTTCTGAAGGTACACAAATTACTTACAATGGATTTCAGTCACTGTTTCTTTTGGTGTGACTCAACGATCGTACTTGGTTGGCTCTCTACACCGCCAAGTCGACTTGAGCAATTTGTCCGAAATCGAGTAAGTGAAATCCAAGAAACTACGGCCGACCAGACGTGGAGCTATGTGAGCTATGTGCCTTCTAAGAGTAACCCCGCTGATCTAGCATCTCAGGGGGTGAAGGTTGATTGTATCAGCGTTTCCACTCTTTGGTGGTCAGGTCCTGACTTTATTAACAAAAGGGAAATCCAATTTCCTACATCACCTAATACACAGTCTCATTCATCACCAGAGGTATCTCTTCATACAGCCGCTAATAATATTTTACATACACAAAACAATAATTCCATTTCAATTTTAATACATAAATTATCTTCTTTTACAAAATTAATCAGAGTCGTAGCATATGTACAAAGATTTATTAATAATTGCATAAAACATAATAACAAAAAATCAAATTACTTAACATACACAGAATTACAATCATCAAAGAACTTAATATTACAAATTTCTCAGCAGGAGATGTTCCCTGAGGAAAACTTATGCCTTAAAACTAATCAACCCTGGCATAAGAAGAATCGTCTGATTAGTCTTTCTCCTTTCATTGATGATGAAAACTTAATTCGCGTAGGTGGGCGACTTGACAATTCCAATTATTGCTATAATGTTAAGCACCCCATACTTTTGTGTAGCAAACATCACCTTACAAAAATTATCTACTTAAAAGAACACAAAACCCTTTTTCATGCAGGGCCTCAACTTCTTCTGACTAACATTAGACTCATGTATTGGCCTTTAGCAGTGTGCGTAACTGTGTTCGTTGTGCTCGCTTCAAAGCTCAACCTGTTCAAGTTGTCATGGGCAACTTACGTAGGGATAGGACGCATCTTGAGTTCCCTTTTTTGAATACAGGTCTTGATTACGCCGGGCCAGTGCTGATAGCCGATCGTAAGGGTAGGGGCTGCAGGCTTATTAAGTCTTATATTTGTGTTTTTGTGTGCTTTGCAGTCAGAGCCGTTCATCTGGAGCTGGTTTCCGACCTCACCAAGGAGGCGTTCCTTGCGGCCTTCAGCCGTTTCATTAGTCGTCGGGGTAAACCTCAACGCATGTACTCCGACAACGGCACAACATTTGTGGGAGCTTTTAATGAGCTTCCACGCTTTTTGCAGGTTTCATCTAAGCATTTTGAGTCTGATCTTGCAAACTTAAATTTATACCAGCTTACACCACCCATTTTGGATGCATTTGGGAGGCAGCGGTAAAATCAACAAAACATTTATTACGTAGAGTCTTGAGCTTAACTCATTTAACCTATGAAGAGCTTTCAACGTGTCTCATTCAGATAGAGGCTATTCTAAATTCTAGACCTTTAACGCCTTTATCCACTGATCCATCTGATCTTTCTTATCTTCCCCTTCTCATTTCCTCCTCGGACGACCTCTCACATCAGTTCCTCGTCCTCAGATGACAGACGCCAACATTCAGCGGCTACAACGCTTCGATCGCATCGAGAAACTGCGGCAACATTTTTGGCAGCGTTATTCACATGAATACGTTTCTCTCCTACAGCAGAAGACCAAATGGCAGACAACTGGACATGACCTTGAGCAGGGATCCATGGTCTTAGTGAGAGACGCACATCTTCCTCCTCTGTTGTGGTTGCTGGGCAGAGTAACCACTGTCAAGCCGGGATCTGATGGACATAGCAGAGTCGCCGAGATCCTGACCAAGAAGGGCACCATCACACGTGCATATAACAACATATGCCCTCTTTCCGTCTCATCATCATCTTCTTGAAGCCTTGAAGCCTTCAACCTGGGGAATATGTTCCTGACGTCACATCGAGCCGGTTTGGAACAGTGTCCCACTCCTCACTGTGGAATTGGCCCCCACCAATCGACCACGGACGATGATTCGTTCGCGACAAGCGTAACGTGCGGACGCACTGGCAAATCTCAGTTTATTTTACCTGTACCTATAAATTATATTGTATTATACAGTCTGTTTGGAAGCTATCCTAGTTTCATTTTGCCCAGTCAAGAATTCCTTCAACACTTCTTATTGGCATTCAAACACTGTCTTATTTTTTTTGCTGCAACAAGGAGTAAAGAATAATATTAACACGTACTCGTATATTAATTATAATTTAGCGTTAATTTTATAGTACCGTATAGTTACCTTATAATAGCAGATTTTGTGGGTATCTTGCGTTTGCCTGTCGATGTTGTCCGTTTATGGGAACTTTCTATTTTACGTTCATTGTTGAAGGGAACGATGTCACTCTCGCAGTCCGACCTGAAAGTTTAATTAATCAATTAATTATAAACATTTATTAAACGTTTGTTTTACATAAAATTGAACAAGGTTCGATTACATCAAACATTGAAAAATCAAGATAGAAATTAATCGAGTAATAGTATAGTACTTACATCTTTACTGGTGTGAATTCTGCGGTGAAGTACGAGTACACTAAACTTACACTAAAGATATTCAGAAGTAAAACTTTTGTTTTGTTGTACATTTACTTTCTAGATTTTAGCTGAAAACCAGTAGCTGGGGTATGGTATTGAATCAAATATTATATCAGCACTAGCAAGGAATGATCGCTAACCAACATGTCATTGCTTATAAGCAAATGTAAAGTGTTACTTTGAATAATTTAAAACGTTCGCAATCAAAGAAAACATTATAAACGACAATACAATTTATTATGTACGTATTATACTCGTGTCAATCCAAAAAAGTATCGACTAAGGGATTTTATTTCATGTTGATCTGAAATATAATTGATTAACAGAGTAGTATTCCCATTCGCTACTGTGTGGCATCGCGAATTTTTTCAGAGAATAAAAACACAGTTTTTTAGTCTATGGCAACTCACAACTAAACGTCACTTTCTTTTTTCGCGACTTAACGGCATCGTGGTGATTTTGTTAATTACGTTATATAAATAGTTTTTGGCATATTTCAAGTCGAAAAAGTATTGCCAAGTGATACAAAAGCCTTGAAAATACTGGCCAAGATGTTTAAAAGTGATCTTCGAGACTATAAAGGCGCTGCGGAGTTAATGCAGGATGCGTACGCAGCCCTTGTCCTAGGTTCATCGCCGTGGGATGGAACCCCAAATTACGGAATATAAACGATGGAACACTGACCCATAACCTCAAAGAGGGGGGCCAACAGGTGAGGTTTTCTCTGATTTTAGGTTCAGCGAACAAGGACGCAAATATGATGTGAGATGATGCGAAATACTAAAAACATGCATGAACCGAGCGGGTCCGAGAGACTTTAGCTCGAAGATCGGGCTCTTCGCGAGACGTCGTAGCTCTGATAAACCCTACTGCAAAGTTCGGGACGCGAGCCCGCAACTTTGATAGTACACAAAACAACATGCATTACGTATAACCGAGCTAGTACGCGATGCTCCACGCTCGATGTTAAATTGTGGGCGCCCCCAAATTACGGAATATAAACGATGGAACACTGACCCATAACCTCAAAGAGGGGGGCCAACAGGTGAGGTTTTCTCTGATTTTAGGTTCAGTGAACAAGGACGCAAATATGATGTGAGATGATGCGAAGTACTAAAAACATGCATGAACCGAGCGGGTACGAGAGACTTTAGCTCGAAGATCGGGCTCTTCGCGAGACGTCGTAGCTCTGATAAACCCTACTGCAAAGTTCGGGACGCGAGCCCGCAATTTTGACAGTACACAAACAACATGCATTACTACAAAGTTCGGGACGCGAGCCCGCAACTTTGATGGTACACAAACAACATGCATTACTACAAAGTTCGGGACGCGAGCCCGCAACTTTGATGGTACACAAACAACATGCATTACTACAAAGTTCGGGACGCGAGCCCGCAACTTTGATAGAACACAAACAACATGCATTAAGTATAACCGAGCTTGTACGCGATACAGCACGAGGATCAAAACTTTGTACGAGATACGACAGTTTTGATGAAGAACATACTATGTTCACTGGTTCTCACAGTCCACAACAAGAACCAATGGTGACACTCTTCGAGGTGGATTCGAGGCTCAAGATAGAAACAAGACCAATGCAACTATCAAGAATGTATAACAAAAGTTATAACCGAATACCACCTCTAAACCTAAGCAAGGTCTGTGGAAAACATAAGTGGTCCGGCATCAAACCAAAGTGCTAGCACAGCAAGGTGGACCCAAGAGTGGTATGACACAACTGTGACACTCTCGCTGAACAGGACACAGGAAGGGTGGCCCCGAGAGGGTACACCATTCCATGCATCCAGCAGGCAATTGTCAACCAGGTATATGTAATATATCTAACTGTCTTTCATGTTGTGAACATACCACCACTAATGTACCTTAAAATACTTGAACATAACATTGTTTACATAAACAATATACATATAAATGAAATCAACAATATGTGTCAGACCATCAATAACTCATGAGTTAGGGGCTGTACAAATATGCACTCACAGTAAAAATTTCTATCTATATATATGTCTAAAGATTTAATATTCTTAAGACCACCAAACTCAACGGACAGATCAGATTTGTTCTTAACTGAAAACCAAAAATATACAGGGTTATCGGTAAAACATTAACAACCTCTCAGGACTATATTACTAACATCTTGAACAACAACTTTTGTTCTATGACTTTTTATAAAACATAATACATTCATCAAAAACAAAGCTTCAATATTTCGTTGTCTTATCTAACACGTTTCAACTCTGTATTTTATTGTAGGTACCACAACACCACTCGTAGGTAGTAATAATTCTAACTAGCTACGCTACGATTTCCCGCCTTTTTACGTAAAAGCCAAATAATACCTAGGTACAATCGGACATTTGTTACATGGGAATGGCCTTGATCTTTCACACAGTACCTACGTACTAACACCTTAATAAAAACAAACTATCAACTAGGTACCGTATGTGACGTATTTTTCTTGTAAAATTGTAACTGGTTATCACTTGATAAAAGTAATTGTTTGTAGGTACCGAATACTGAATCCACTCTCCCTTCATACTTATCCAGGCTTAGGACTGGCTACATTAAAAAATAAAATAAGAACAAATTCTATGTAGGTACTTAAATTACATATTATGCAATGTGACGAAAGTTATGTTGAACATTCTTCAACTTAAAACTATTCATCCATTTTTATTTTTAAATGTAGGCGTATTTAAAAAGTGGAATCAACATATTTACAGTAATTGATTTAATGATAATTAGATATTTCAAATCAATATTTATAAATTATTATTACCTCTCAAGTTCAAGTCTCGTGGGTGTCGGTGAGTATCGCGCACATAACGTTCAAAATAGTCACCTTCACAACCAACACATAGTCCACGCCTAAAAATAACCTGTTCATTTACTCGCGATAACACTTCAGAGTTCATTTTAATTTGATTAAACGCCCAAATAATTTTTTCTATTAACATATCACGGCTTGTGATTGCACGACCTGTGTACACTAGCGTCTTAACATGTCCCCACAAATAAAAGTCTAAAGGAGTAATATCTGGTGACCTCGGAGGCCAAGCGCCACGTCCTATCCATCGACCTGGATACATCCTGTTTAATAGGTCTCTGACTCGGTGAGCATAGTGGGCAGGTGCCCCGTCTTGTTGAAAGTACATACCACGTAAATCGGCGAGTGGTATGTCTTCTTCTAATACCGGTAGTGTTTCAGTAAGAAATTGTTCGTAAGTTTTACTGTTAAGTCTATCCAAAAAGATAGGGCCCAGTAATGTGGAATTCACGATTCCCGCCCATACATTCACACTAAACCGGTGTTGATAATTGTGAGGTCTCGGTTCGTGCGGGTTTTCGTAACACCATAAATGTTCATTTCTGGTATTAAATAACCCCACTCTGCCAAATGTAGCCTCGTCAGTCCATAATATTGTAGGCCGTTCATTTAAATACCAATTGCAAAAAGCAACTCGTGCGGGTTTGTCCGCTTCAGTGAGCTCCTGCGCACGATGAGGGTGGAAAGGATATTTTCCTTCACCGTGAATGACACTCCACGCGAAGTATTGTGTGACATTAAACCGCCGAGCTGCGTCATTGGTACTTGCTGCTGGATTTAATTCGAAGAATTCCAATATGTCTTCTTCTTCACGCACTGTGTGCCTCGGTGGACGACCACTATCCCTCAAGGCACTCCGGAATTGCCCGTAATCACGTAACCGCTGTGTGGCAGCTAACATTGTTACTCGGCTAGGTGTAGGCACGTTCGGGAATTGTATCGCATATTGGCGACAGGCTTCCGAAACATTGTCGTTACACCTAGCGAGTATTCGGACCATTTCAGTGTACTCGACATTAGAATATTGATATTGTGACATCGCGCACTGATAATTACGTCTCACTTTGCACTTAAGAATTTCGCACGAAGGACACTTATGACGCGACGCCGGCGCATCAAAGCGAACACTGACGGCCGCCCGGGCGCATAGAAATGGGTCAAGGTCTAGCATCCCCGCCCCCGTCCCCCGCTCCCTGCCCCTGTCAATTGCACTAGACGCACAGTTTATTTACCTATAACTAGCGATTTTTTGGTGCGTGTAGATTTCGAAACATTTAGAGCGTTCAATTTATAATATTACTATTTTTGTAAGAAAGTCTGGTGAACTAAAATCTGATGAATTATTTAAAGTCATAGAACAAAAGTTGTTGCTTATGATGTTAGAAATATAGTCCTGAGAGGTTGTCAATGTTTTACCAATAACCCTGTATATAGAAAAATATTATAGTTTTCAAATAGTGGATGTGGGAACCTTGGACCATCAATATCACGTGTCTTGCACAGTCTTAAGATAAAACTGATTCCTTAGGGTCAATAACACCTAAACTCAGAAAAATTAATCCGCTTTTGAGTTTGAAAATGTCATATAAATTCACTGCAATTCCATGTAGTCGATGTACAGCACCCACAGTCCTTACAGACTAGAGATTTAACAAACGGTTGTCTGAATGACCACCCATTGGTTAGAATCAGAATAAATGTCTGGCTGACAGAGGGGCTACACTCACATTTATCTAAATGATTTTCCCTCATTGTTAACAATGATTAAAGTATATTAGTGCACTAAATACTTTAGGTTTACTATGAATAGAGACTAGTTAACATCAGAAATACAGCAAGAATGCAACTCCTATAGAGATACTAAATATCAATGATATTAAACATTGCCCAATCAGCCAATTGGCAAGATTGTTGGGAACCCTCTGTCAACCTTTCCAAGAGGTTATGTTCAAACACACACAAAAAAATAATAGAACAAGTTAAGTACTTAGCCTTGTTGCATAACAATAGCAATCTTGATGCTGTCAACTGACCTAAGATGGGGCCCCATTACATAATCCGAAACTATAAGAACATTGCAGAAAATGTATACTAGAACTAGTTTCTAAAGCTTTTCTAATAGAATGGTGACACATTGTAATGGCGAAAACAATTGTAGTGTGGTGCCTTGTTTAGAATGATGACTTGCATTTAATACATCAATTAGAACATATTATTATTACTCATAATATTAACTGGATTAAAACACATTGCAAGATTATACAGCCAGAGTAACATGGCTGCAAATCTATACTCTATACTTATAATAAATCTGTAGAGAGGTCAATTCTGTACATAAAATATATTTAAAAAATAACTATCAAGGGGTGGTTAGGGATCGCTACTGATGCCAAAAATGCAATCAGTAAAATTTTTGTCTGTCTGTCTGTCTGTCTGTCTGTCTGTCTGTCTGTATATTCGTTATAGAAACAAAAACTACTCGACGGATTTTAACGAAATTTGGCACAATTATTCTTCATACTCTTGGGCAGGTTATAGTATACTTTTCATTACGCTACGACCAATAGGAGCAGAGCAGTGAAGGGAAATATTGGGAAAACGGGGTAAGTTACTCCATTTTTTAAGCTTCCGTCACGTGTGCAGGCTTATAGGTTAAAGCTACATAGAAATCATGTATGACGGAAATATTCTCCCTAAAATTATATAAAAAATATTCCTCGACAGCATATGTCTAACTTTTATGGTTAACTCACAATAACACGTGAAACTCCCGATAGCTTAGCAATTCGGAGATTTCTGATTGTATTTGTCTACTCTAACGTTTACAACACTATCACTCATCCCCAATTAAAAAAGTTAACATTATTACCTATTCAATAAAAAAAGAATCATGTAAATCGGTGTAGAAACACCAAAGTTATACATGAAATAATAAGAAATCGCGCGTGAATACAGAGTCATGCTATAAGGATTATTTTATTTTCGTAATTGGTAGTGTTTAATTATATTAATAGTTTATTTTCGTTATTATTATATTAGTTATTTTGGTAGTGTTTAATTGTATTAATAGTTTATTTTCGTAATTGGTAGTGTTTTATTATATTAATAGTTTATTTTCGTAATTATTACATAATAACTATATATAATTGTAAGTGTAAGGTAGCTTCAGTTACCGTCGATTAAAAATACACAATGCCACCTAAAAAACGACCATCTTTATCTCGAAATTCGAGAGATGCTAAAAGGATGAGAAATGCGCGTTCTCAAGAATCGGCAGAGGAAAGAGCACATCGGTTAAACTCTATGAGAGTTAGTGCCTCAACCTCTCGAGCCAATGAAAGCTCTCCAGAGAGAGAGATGCGATTAGCAGCTGACAGAGCGAGACGAGCTACATCACGGGCGTCTCAAAGCTCTTCTCAACGAGAGCTGAGGCTTACCATTGACCGAGAACAACATGTGTTATCCCGAGATGCTGAAACTGCGTCACAACGAGAATTGCGTCTCACTGCTGACCGCGAACGGCATACATTGTCTCGCGAGTCAGAAACCTACACTGAGAGGGAATTGCGTCTCACAGCTGACCGCGAACGTCATATATTGTCTCGCGAGTCAGAAACCTTCACTGACAGAGAATTGCGTCTCACAGCTGACCGCGAACGTCATATATTGTCTCGCGAGTCAGAAACCTACACTGAGAGGGAATTGCGTCTCACAGCTGACCGCGAACGTCATATATTGTCTCGCGAGTCAGAAACCTACACTGAGAGGGAATTGCGTCTCACAGCTGACCGCGAACGTCATATATTGTCTCGCGAGTCAGAAACCTACACTGAGAGGGAATTGCGTCTCACAGCTGACCGCGAACGTCATATATTGTCTCGCGAGTCAGAAACCTACACTGAGAGGGAATTGCGTCTCACAGCTGACCGCGAACGTCATATTTTATCTCGAGAATCTGAAACTTTAACTCAATATGAAGACCGTTTGACAAATGATAGGGTGCACCATAATGTTATTCGATCTCTCGAAGACGCACATGAGCATGAACAACGACTAGAGTCGGTACGCGAATATTATAATTCTTTGAGACAAGAACGATCAGTAAGTTTGTCTAATGAAAGATTAAGAATCGAAAATATTCGGTCTCTTGAAACGGACGAACAGCGAGAGGCCCGTCTTACTGCAGACAGATTTCGACATAGCCTTAATAACTTAGATGTACACATAGAAGATCAATCTAGAAATTCGGTGGCTTGGTCCGACAAATATAAAAGTGGGTTTGCTTATAACCTCACAATTGATTATGGATCATCTTCTGTAATAGGCGATATGAACGTGGTATGTCGTTTTTGTAATGCTTCAAAGTGGAGTAAGGAGTCAGCTGGTTTCTGTTGTTCTACAGGTAAAATAAATTTGCCTTCATTCGAAGACCCACCGGAACCTTTGAAATCACTACTTTTAGGGGAACATATACAATCTAAACAGTTTTTAGATAATATTCGCACTTATAATAGTGCATTTCAAATGACATCCTTTGGCGCTCAACAAATCTCAGAAGGTCATTTCATGCCTACTTTTAAGATACAAGGTCAGGTTTACCATTTGATAGGATCCCTTTTGCCTGAAAACCAACCTAAGTTTCTTCAAATATATTTTGTATCCGACTACAACGAACAGTAGAAATCAATATTTCCCGAATTTAAATACTGAACTCATATCACAACTTCAGAACATGTTGCATCAGGTTAATTCGTATGTATGCAGTTTTAAATCGGCATTAGAAGCTCTTCCTCGAGATGATGATAACAATTATAAAATTGTTATAAATGCCGATAGGCGTCCAACTCAGGAACACCCTGGGCGTTATAATGCTCCATCCACGAATGAAGTTGCTGTGGTATTGGTCGACCAGGAATGTGATAGGCGTGATATCGTTATCCGTTCCAGAGATAATCGTTTGCAACGTATTTATGAAACCCACAGGGCTTACGACAGTTTGCAATATCCTTTGATATACTGTCGATGGGAAGATGGTTATAATTTTGCTTTATACCAAACTGATCCGCGTACAGGCGCACCTAATTATAATAAAAAGATTTCATGCCTTCAATTTTACTGTTACCACTTGCAAGTAAGACGGAATAGGTTTGTATACTTTCAACGTTTTCGTGGCTTATTCAATCAGTTTATTGTAGACATGTACGCAAAAATTGAAACCGAAAGATTAGTTTATATACGATCTAATCAAAGGCAGCTGCGCGTTGAAGAATACGTGCACCTTCGCGACGCCATGCAGCAAGATAACGATACGGTGAATATGGGTCGTTTAGTTATTTTGCCCTCTTCTTTTACTGGTGGTCCACGATACATGCACGAAAGTACTCAAGATGCTTTTTGTTACGTAAGAAAATATGGACGTCCCGACTTATTTATTACTGTAACTACCAATCCTAAGTGGGATGAAATTACTCGGGAGCTTCTTGAGGGTCAAGCACCGCATGACCGCCATGATATCATCGCAAGAGTTTTTCATTTAAAATTGAAATCAATGATAGATCTACTTACCAAAGATAAAATTTTTGGAGAAGTATTGTGTTATATGTATAGTATTGAATGGCAAAAACGCGGCTTACCTCACGCACATATCCTGCTTTGGTTAAAAGATAAGGTTCGACCTAATGATGTAGACAGTTTAATCAGTGCTGAAATTCCAAGTCCGATTGCAGATCCCGTGTTATACGACATTGTTAAAACTCATATGATACATGGTCCATGTGGTTCGTTTAACGGGAATTCTCCTTGCATGCAAGACGGTCGTTGCACTAAAAGATATCCAAAAGCCTTAGTGGATGGCACTGTAACAGGACATGATGGATACCCATTATATCGTCGCCGTTCAAGAGATAATGATGGTTTTACTGTTGAAAAGCGAGTGTCTGGACAACAAGTTACTTTAGATAATAGGTGGGTCGTTCCGTATTCTCCTGTGTTGTCCAGAGCATTTCAAGCTCACATAAATGTTGAAATGTGTAATAGTGTAGAGTCAATAAAATATATTTGTAAGTATATTAATAAGGGCAGTGACCAAGCTACATTTGCTTTGAGAAATGAACATGATGAAGTTACAAGATTTCAGTCAGGCAGATATATAAGTTCTTCAGAAGCTGTGTGGCGGATCTTAAGTTTCAACATTCACGAAAGATTATCCACCTGTGACTCATCTGGATGTTCATCTTGAAGGCGGCCAACGTATATATTTCAACGCCGAAAATGTCACAGAACGGTTAGAGAACCCTAGACAAACAAGTTTATTAGCATTCTTTCGACTTTGCCAAACTGATGATTTTGCAAAATCTCTTTTGTATGAGGAAGTTCCATCGTATTATACCTACGATAAGCAACGGGGTGTCTTTAATCGAAGACGCCGTGGCAGGCCTGTAGATGGCGAGTCAGGTATTTTTAAAGAACATGTTCTTGGTAGAGTGTACACCGTTCATCCTAACAACGCTGAGTGTTTCTATTTGCGATTATTATTACATACCGTGCGAGGACCAACCTCATTTATAGATTTGAGAAAAGTAGACGATGTTGTTTATCCCACTTATCAAGCAGCTTGCCAAGCGCGTCATTTGCTTGAAAAATGATCAGCATTGGGATGACGCTTTAGCAGAATCCTGTGTTAGTGATAATCCACGACGGTTACGCCATTTATTTGTAACATTACTCACATTTTGTAATTTGTCAGATGCTGTAACATTATGGGAAAAATATAAAGAAAAATTTTCAGAAGACTTTCTTAGAAATATACCTAACAATGATGAAGGCACAACTAATGATAATTTCCGTGATCTTGCCATAAATCAGTGCTTATTAGCTCTTCAGGATGACTTAACAGCAGTAGGCGGTAAATCACTCTGTGAATATGGTTTGCCAACACCAACCTCAGTCGGAGAGGTAACTAATAGGGAATATTCCGCAGAGATTGGTTACAATTTAACGGAACTGCTGACAACATTAGAAAACGGTGTCCCAATGATGACTGCAGAACAACGTTCAGTTTATGACCGCGTGTGCAATAGTGTTCAAAATAATTTGGGAACAATATGGTTTTTAGATGCACCTGGAGGAACTGGAAAAACCTTTTTGACTAAATTAATATTGGCTTATGTTCGAAATCAGCGTAAAATTGCGCTTGCCGTAGCTTCATCAGGGATAGCTGCAACATTGCTACCAGGAGGTAAAACTGCTCACAGTATGTTTAAAATACCAATTGATTTAGATCGCACGGAAAATCCAACCTGTAGTATTTCAAGAAATAGCGACAAAGCTAAGGTATTACGCGAGTGTAGTTTAATCATATGGGATGAATGTACGATGGCCCATCGAAAAGGAGTAGAAGCGGTAGACAGAACTTTAAGGGATATAAGACAAAATGATCGACCAATGGGCGGTATCACGGTTTTATTTTGTGGTGATTTCCGACAAACCTTACCGGTAATACCACGGGGAACCCGAGCTGATGAGGTTAGGGCTTGCCTGAAAAGCTCTTATTTATGGCGAGATATACAATCGGTGCATTTGACTATAAATATGCGAGTGAGAACTGGAGATAACCCGGATGATAGTCAATTTTCTGACACATTATTAAAGATTGGTGAAGGTACCTATCCACAACTACACCAAGGAAAACTTATACTGACGCCTGAATTATGTTGTATGGTGCAATCTCAACCACATCTTATATCGTCGGTTTACGGTGACGTAACAAATATATTAAATAGGGACAATTCTTGGCTATGCGAAAGATCTATTTTAACTCCTCGCAATGACCAGGCATCTGAGATCAATAACAAAATACTGTCGAATATACAGGGGGAAAGCAAAGTTTATAGATCAATAAATAGAATGGTCGATGAACAAGAAGCCACTAATTACCCGATAGAATTTTTAAATTCTTTAAATATGCCCGGACTTCCCTCTCATGAAATTTGTTTAAAAATTGGGATACCGATTATTATGCTCCGAAATTTAAAACCACCACAACTTTGCAATGGAACTCGACTAAAAGTAACCCAGTTGCAATAAAATATAATCGAGGCTCAAATTTTAACAGGTTGCGGTGCAGGAGAAACCGTCTTTATTCCCAGAATACCCTTAATACCAAATAATTTTCCATTCCAATTTAAAAGGACGCAATTCCCAGTATCGGTGTGTTATGCAATGACAATTAACAAGGCTCAAGGGCAGACTTTTCGTGTTGCTGGAGTAGATCTCAGTGTCAGTTGTTTCTCACATGGTCAGTTGTATGTTGCTCTTTCCCGTGTTAGCAGTTCTAAAAGTCTTTATGTTCACGTGCCGGACGGGTCAACTTTCAATATAGTTTACCCGGAAGCTTTGCACTAAAGTATTTTCGTTTTATAGGTACCTTTACCTTACCTTTATAAGGCAGTGGTACTTATATTGCCACCAGAATTTGAACCTTAACACATTATTATAAAGTTTAAAAGCTATAAATATTTTTAAGTTCTGTGTCTTATAAAGGGTTAAGCCTTATGTGAACGTGATCTAAACAATATTACCAATATAAATAATAATAATAAATATTACCAATACATTAACTTAATATACAAGGAGTTACACGCTGACGGAGTCGCGGACACAGCTATCTATACTTTTCTGCCGGAAGTCACTATTCCACGCGGACGAAGTCGCGGGCACAAGCTAGTATAAATAATAATAATAAATATTACCAATACATTAACTTAATACACAAGGAGTTACACGCTGACGGAGTCGCGGACACAGCTATCTATACTTTTCTGCCGGAAGTCACTATTCCACGCGGACGAAGTCGCGGGCACAAGCTAGTACCAAATAATTTTCCATTCCAATTTAAAAGGACGCAATACCCAGTATCGGTGTGTTATGCAATGACAATTAACAAGGCTCAAGGGCAGACTTTTCGTGTTGCTGGAGTAGATCTCAGTGTCAGTTGTTTCTCACATGGTCAGTTGTATGTTGCTCTTTCCCGTGTTAGCAGTTCTAAAAGTCTTTATGTTCACGTGCCGGACGGGTCAACTTTCAATATAGTTTACCCGGAAGCTTTGCACTAAAGTATTTTCGTTTTATAGGTACCTTTACCTTACCTTTATAAGGCAGTGGTACTTATATTGCCACCAGAATTTGAACCTTAACACATTATTATAAAGTTTAAAAGCTATAAATATTTTTAAGTTCTGTGTCTTATAAAGGGTTAAGCCTTATGTGAACGTGATCTAAACAATATTACCAATATAAATAATAATAATAAATATTACCAATACATTAACTTAATATACAAGGAGTTACACGCTGACGGAGTCGCGGACACAGCTATCTATACTTTTCTGCCGGAAGTCACTATTCCACGCGGACGAAGTCGCGGGCACAAGCTAGTAAGAGAATAATTGTATGAGAACTCTGTCTGTTTTTTTTATTTGTAATTTTAAACTTATTGCACAGAGTGTTAGGTCGTAGCTAATTGTTTTTTATTTGTATTTTCGTGTTGTTACTTTTAAGCTCCATGTATTTTATAGAACGGTGTTGTCGCTAAGAGACTGTACAATACTGTACATGTGCTGTTATTTTAATTTTAATTTTTGACGGTCATAAAGAGTTGTTTTGCAGCCAAGTTTTAGTAAATGGTTTTTGAATGTAGAAATGGTTTTTCTTTTGTGATAAATTAAAATTTCCAGATAATATTCCACTATTTAATAAAAATATTTCTCTATGAAATATTTATAATTAAAAGATCTTAAGAGGCCGGTGTAAGCAGCGCGCAACTGCAATTCGACGCGAGCCAAAAATCGGACGAAACATTGCTATCTCTATCGGACTTCTCGCGGCGCAGCGCGTAGTCATTCATAATGACTGATAACCACTGCATTGTACTAATTTTGTTTAGTAAATGCTTTATTTTTGTAATTTAATTTTCGGAACCGTTGGTGAACACAAAAACCAGTAATGCTTTTTTTGGAAATTATCGTACGATGGCTATATCATAAGATTTAATGATATTAGGTATCTTAAATCTAAAAATCTAATAAAATAAAACGTCTGCAGTTAAGGGTGCTGTGAACGAAAACTTTTCCATACAAACGTAATACCAAAAGACGGTATTTCATTTATCTAGGTTCCTATTAAACTTTTAGTTTAAAACATTCACTATTACGAAATGCCAGCGAATTTGCTATTCGTATATTTTAACACCGATAACAGCATGTTTCCAATTTATTTTTCTGTAATTTGATTCTTAAAATAATTATTCTTAATATCATTTTAATAGGAACATAGATTATATAGTCTAGTTGCAGATAATAATATTCATGATTTTTGTTATTACGTAACACAACCAAATTTATCACAAATCTGGAACGGCATTAGCGCTGCCGCATCTCACCCCAAAAAAAGATATACCTACATACCGTAACACACGCATATCCACTGTATTCAAAATTAAAATTCGGTATGTTTAAATGATCAAGAGTATGAAACTGATTTTTTAGTACCTAATAACAAATATTACGTAAGTAATCTAACCCAGGTTTAATTTTTTTTTGCAATAAGAAAGTGTATTGTTTGACACTATTCCATTTTTGCCAATAAATCTTTTTCCAAATATTTTACTCCCATCACATCTATGTATTGGCTAGAGGCCTCCGTCGACTCCGTCGTCACTTGGCTATACTTACGCGATAATCACCTACAGCGAGCGACAACTGTTACTAAGTTCCGTTTAAAATTTAAAAGTAGGTATGCTAGAGGCGGTTTATTTAAATATTATATTAAACAGTAGATACATTAAGGTTAAATAATATTTCGTAATAAATAGTTAGTTAATAAAAAATATATTTATTATAAAAAAATATGTTTTTTTTTAAAACCTACTTAGTTAGAATTCCACTTTGCTTGTACGTAGTACTGTGGACTATAGTGTCTATAGTACGCTTGAACTGTGACATAGCGTAGGTAAATTCTGAACACAAAGGAATTGCCCTCTTGTGTATGTAATCATAAGGTACGGTTTAAAATGCACCAGGTGCGATGGAATCTTTTTACGCCTTTATAATGGCGGCTTTCTTCGAGATCAAAGAAGTGCAACTTCTGGTAGGTAGTATTATTCTTTACTAGCTTTTCGCCCGCTTTGAGGTCGGTTATATCGCGTTTCCAAAAAAACTCGTCAAAAATCCGGGATAAAAAACTATCCTATGTTCTTTCTCAACGTCAAATCTATCTCTGACCCAAACTTCATTATAATATTAGTAGGGATTCTGTACTAGAGGTGGCCACAAACCAGCGTTGCCAGACGTCCCGATTTTGGCGGGACGTCTCGATTTTTAAATCAAATTTAAATGTCCCGCGCAGTACAGGCTCGGTCCCGCTTTTCGCAGAGAACTAGACCGTACGTGGTAGATTGCTCAGAAAAAAGGTGGCGTAATGAAGATAAGAGTGTGGGAGAGAGAGAGGCGGATTCACACCAAGTACGAATCTTAAAAAAGCTCTATCAATTTTTCGCGGAGTTAAATAAAAAGATAAAAATTTGAAATCCTTTAATTATATATACGTGTTTTTTAACTATGTCCCGCTTCTGACGGAAGAATCCCGCTATTTTCACTCAAAAAGTAACATTTTTTTTTTCTGACAAATCACAAACACATGTCTGAAAAAAAAAATTGATACTCCCGCACTAAGGAATTTAATCCTTGTGTCGCGGGGGTTTCACAAACATACAATTCACATGCCCAAGACACCCAGCCTAACAACAAGCATTCGTGAATCACACAAACGCTTGTCCTACACGGGAATCGAACCCGCGACACGTCGCGCATAGTGGGTTAAATTAAGTGTTCATTCAATTTGACTACACGGTAGCCGAGCGGTTGAGGTCATCCCGCCTAGGATGACCTCAACCGCTCGGCTATCCGTGTAGTCAAATTGAATGAACATACGTATCAAAAAACCTTGACAAATAATTTTTTCTAGCTATTTAGTCTTGAAACCATAATTTCAAATTCAAATGCCACAACAAATACAATAAAAACAACAAAACAATATTTTTCTTAGTATAATACATATAAATCTAAATAACAACTTATTATTTAGATTTCTATGATATAATACCTAATTTCGAGTCCGATTTTATTCACTTTTATTCGCCAAATATGCATCCAATACCTTCAAAGCTTCTTTAAAAAAATCCAGCCATTTAGCTTGCAACTGCAGCTCTACATCACGCTGTCTAATCCTCTCTCTTTCTAATTCTTCCGCAACTCTATCACGCTCTCTTTCGTACTGCCTTGCAGACCCCTCACACTCCTTAAATACTTTTAAAATTTCATCGTCGGCTTTCTTCTTTTTCTTCGGCGGCTTCCAATGTGTGTCCATTGAAGCTATTGAAGATGGTAGTGGATGCGCGGGAGGTGGAGGTGGAGCCATTGAGCGTTGGCTACTTGTTCCCGGAGTATTCCAAGTATCTGGCAAAATGATGGGCATTTAGGTAGTTATCTCGACTTACATGTTTTTAGTTTTAATGATTTAATTATAATTAATTTAGTACTAGTTATTTCAAACTCAAAAGGTAATCTAAAGTATTTAAATTAAAAATATACCAACCGTCAGCAACGGGTGTTAGTTTTATAGGTACGTCATCAACAATAACTTCATTTATTGTTTTTGTGTTTGTTTCTTGTAGATGAGTACCTGACAAGCTCTCTTCCTCCTCAACATCAACCTAATTTTCATAAAAAAATAACATTAGGGAACACACATCATATGTTTCAAAGCAGTGCTAACTACTACTTATGTTTATTTTTTTATCAAGAGTCTGCTCTTGAGGATAATCAATAATGCAGATAACATCAAACTTCAAGAGACTAACAAGCATCATAATTCAAATAAATAATGTGGCAAAAACAAAAGCATGAGATTAAGTCATGCACCACTGCAAAAGAATTTTAAGTGTAACTATACTAACAAAAAAGAGCTTAAGTGGTGACCCTTTTTTGTTATTCTGGGGATTTATAAAGAGGTAGGGCCTTCTCATAGAGAAAACTTTTGACCACATTCAGTCCCGTTTAGGAATATCATATTCACATAATTCTTTAATGGTTACCAAGCTTATTGTATTTCTATGAAAATATACTATACATATGTACAGTCATGAGCAATATGATGAGTACACAATCCAAAAGTTGAACACTTGACTTATATCAGTCTGAGGTAAAAACTATAATTTTAGTAACTATTTAAATAAACATAATTATCTTTGCTTGTGACTGTATAATTATGTGCATCAAAAATTGAAAATAAACTCATTTTAAATGTTACAAAGAAAAATTCTTTATCACACCTGTATGAAGCCAGCTTCTTGTATGGGCATTCCAGTAGCAGCCTGCACCCCAATTATATTCATAACCCTGGTTTCTAAGTCGGTTAATGTTAATTGAAGCGCAAGCCCACCACCTGTACCATGAGCTGACCTATTTATTTTGGCACACTTTCGTTTCACGTTGTTTTTGAAATCACTCCAAACCTTAATATGAATAAAAAACACCACACCAATAATAGAGCAGGATGCCCAACGCCAACATAAAATGCATGCAATGAATTTCTACTTGTGAGATGAAACTATAACCATGGATAAAAATTTGAGACATACCTTTCGCCACTTTTCCTCTGTTCTAGAGTCGCCTGTGCCATCACTATTGAGCATATCCGACAGCTCCTTCCATTTTAGCTGTACGTAGTGTCTCCCACGAGGGCCCCCGCTGGGTTTAGACGAGTCTCCATGCCTATAATAATTTAAATATTTTTTATTTAAACGACTGTCTCCCATTCTATCTGGTATACACTTAATTTTAGACCTACATAAATATCATAAATTAAATACATACCCCATGGAAGTTTATTTCAATTTGATTCAAATTTGTTAAAGAACTATCAACTTAGCTCACCATTTTTTATGACCCAATTGTATAAGTACACTACCTTTTGATTCTTAATAATATATATATTCAAATTTTCCATTAAAATATCATTTATCAACTGGTTCTTATTCTACGATCCTTCGTCGTCACTATCGTAATCGTATCGAGACCTCGATACGATTACGATAGTGACGTCATACTAACGTAAGTAAGGAGGGACAACATTGAACGAAGGATCGTAGAATTGATTGAACGTTTCGTTCAAAAACTATGACGTATTTTGTTCGTAGTGATTTTACTGCCTTTAAAACTTTAAAACTATTTAAATACTAGCTTGTGCCCGCGACTTCGTCCGCGTGGAATAGTGACTTCCGGCAGAAAAGTATAGATAGCTGTGTCCGCGACTCCGTCAGCGTGTAACTCCTTGTGTATTAAGTTAATGTATTGGTAATATTTATTATTATTATTTATATTGGTAATATTGTTTAGATCACGTTCACATAAGGCTTAACCCTTTATAAGACACAGAACTTAAAAATATTTATAGCTTTTAAACTTTATAATAATGTGTTAAGGTTCAAATTCTGGTGGCAATATAAGTACCACTGCCTTATAAAGGTAAGGTAAAGGTACCTATAAAACGAAAATACTTTAGTGCAAAGCTTCCGGGTAAACTATATTGAAAGTTGACCCGTCCGGCACGTGAACATAAAGACTTTTAGAACTGCTAACACGGGAAAGAGCAACATACAACTGACCATGTGTGAAACAACTGACACTGAGATCTACTCCAGCAACACGAAAAGTCTGCCCTTGAGCCTTGTTAATTGTCATTGCATAACACACCGATACTGGGAATTGCGTCCTTTTAAATTGGAATGGAAAATTATTTGGTATTAAGGGTATTCTGGGAATAAAGACGGTTTCTCCTGCACCGCAACCTGTTAAAATTTGAGCCTCGATTATATTTTGTTGCAACTGGGTTACTTTTAGTCGAGTTCCATTGCAAAGTTGTGGTGGTTTTAAATTTCGGAGCATAATAATCGGTATCCCAATTTTTAAACAAATTTCATGAGAGGGAAGTCCGGGCATATTTAAAGAATTTAAAAATTCTATCGGGTAATTAGTGGCTTCTTGTTCATCGACCATTCTATTTATTGATCTATAAACTTTGCTTTCCCCCTGTATATTCGACAGTATTTTGTTATTGATCTCAGATGCCTGGTCATTGCGAGGAGTTAAAATAGATCTTTCGCATAGCCAAGAATTGTCCCTATTTAATATATTTGTTACGTCACCGTAAACCGACGATATAAGATGTGGTTGAGATTGCACCATACAACATAATTCAGGCGTCAGTATAAGTTTTCCTTGGTGTAGTTGTGGATAGGTACCTTCACCAATCTTTAACAATGTGTCAGAAAATTGACTATCATCCGGGTTATCTCCAGTTCTCACTCGCATATTTATAGTCAAATGCACCGATTGTATATCTCGCCATAAATAAGAGCTTTTCAGGCAAGCCCTAACCTCATCAGCTCGGGTTCCCCGTGGTATTACCGGTAAGGTTTGTCGGAAATCACCACAAAATAAAACCGTGATACCGCCCATTGGTCGATCATTTTGTCTTATATCCCTTAAAGTTCTGTCTACCGCTTCTACTCCTTTTCGATGGGCCATCGTACATTCATCCCATATGATTAAACTACACTCGCGTAATACCTTAGCTTTGTCGCTATTTCTTGAAATACTACAGGTTGGATTTTCCGTGCGATCTAAATCAATTGGTATTTTAAACATACTGTGAGCAGTTTTACCTCCTGGTAGCAATGTTGCAGCTATCCCTGATGAAGCTACGGCAAGAGCAATTTTACGCTGATTTCGAACATAAGCCAATATTAATTTAGTCAAAAAGGTTTTTCCAGTTCCTCCAGGTGCATCTAAAAACCATATTGTTCCCAAATTATTTTGAACACTATTGCACACGCGGTCATAAACTGAACGTTGTTCTGCAGTCATCATTGGGACACCGTTTTCTAATGTTGTCAGCAGTTCCGTTAAATTGTAACCAATCTCTGCGGAATATTCCCTATTAGTTACCTCTCCGACTGAGGTTGGTGTTGGCAAACCATATTCACAGAGTGATTTACCGCCTACTGCTGTTAAGTCATCCTGAAGAGCTAATAAGCACTGATTTATGGCAAGATCACGGAAATTATCATTAGTTGTGCCTTCATCATTGTTAGGTATATTTCTAAGAAAGTCTTCTGAAAATTTTTCTTTATTGTTTTCCCATAATGTTACAGCATCTGACAAATTACAAAATGTGAGTAATGTTACAAATAAATGGCGTAACCGTCGTGGATTATCACTAACACAGGATTCTGCTAAAGCGTCATCCCAATGCTGATCATTTTCAAGCAAATGACGCGCTTGGCAAGCTGCTTGATAAGTGGGATAAACAACATCGTCTACTTTTCTCAAATCTATAAATGAGGTTGGTCCTCGCACGGTATGTAATAATAATCGCAAATAGAAACACTCAGCGTTGTTAGGATGAACGGTGTACACTCTACCAAGAACATGTTCTTTAAAAATACCTGACTCGCCATCTACAGGCCTGCCACGGCGTCTTCGATTAAAGACACCCCGTTGCTTATCGTAGGTATAACACGATGGAACTTCCTCATACAAAAGAGATTTTGCAAAATCATCAGTTTGGCAAAGTCGAAAGAATGCTAATAAACTTGTTTGTCTAGGGTTCTCTAACCGTTCTGTGACATTTTCGGCGTTGAAATATATACGTTGGCCGCCTTCAAGATGAACATCTAGATGAGTCACAGGTGGATATCTTTCGTGAATGTTGAAACTTAAGATCCGCCACACAGCTTCTGAAGAACTTATATATCTGCCTGACTGAAATCTTGTAACTTCATCATGTTCATTTCTCAAAGCAAATGTAGCTTGGTCACTGCCCTTATTAATATACTTACAAATATATTTTATTGACTCTACACTATTACACATTTCAACATTTATGTGAGCTTGAAATGCTCTGGACAACACAGGAGAATACGGAACGACCCACCTATTATCTAAAGTAACTTGTTGTCCAGACACTCGCTTTTCAACAGTAAAACCATCATTATCTCTTGAACGGCGACGATATAATGGGTATCCATCATGTCCTGTTACAGTGCCATCCACTAAGGCTTTTGGATATCTTTTAGTGCAACGACCGTCTTGCATGCAAGGAGAATTCCCGTTAAACGAACCACATGGACCATGTATCATATGAGTTTTAACAATGTCGTATAACACGGGATCTGCAATCGGACTTGGAATTTCAGCACTGATTAAACTGTCTACATCATTAGGTCGAACCTTATCTTTTAACCAAAGCAGGATATGTGCGTGAGGTAAGCCGCGTTTTTGCCATTCAATACTATACATATAACACAATACTTCTCCAAAAATTTTATCTTTGGTAAGTAGATCTATCATTGATTTTAATTTTAAATGAAAAACTCTTGCTATGATATCATGGCGGTCATGCGGTGCTTGACCCTCAAGAAGCTCCCGAGTAATTTCATCCCACTTAGGATTGGTAGTTACAGTAATAAATAAGTCGGGACGTCCATATTTTCTTACGTAACAAAAAGCATCTTGAGTACGTTCGTGCATGTATCGTGGACCACCAGTAAAAGAAGAGGGCAAAATAACTAAACGACCCATATTCACCGTATCGTTATCTTGCTGCATGGCGTCGCGAAGGTGCACGTATTCTTCAACGCGCAGCTGCCTTTGATTAGATCGTATATAAACTAATCTTTCGGTTTCAATTTTTGCGTACATGTCTACAATAAACTGATTGAATAAGCCACGAAAACGTTGAAAGTATACAAACCTATTCCGTCTTACTTGCAAGTGTAGTAGAAGTAAAAGTAAAATTGAAGGCATGAAATCTTTTTATTATAATTAGGTGCGCCTGTACGCGGATCAGTTTGGTATAAAGCAAAATTATAACCATCTTCCCCTCGACAGTATATCAAAGGATATTGCAAACTGTCGTAAGCCCTGTGGGTTTCATAAATACGTTGCAAACGATTATCTCTGGAACGGATAACGATATCACGCCTATCGGCATTTATAACAATTTTATAATTGTTATCATCATCTCGAGGAAGAGCTTCTAATGCCGATTTAAAACTGCATACATACGAATTAACCTGATGCAACATGTTCTGAAGTTGTGATATGAGTTCAGTATTTAAATTCGGGAAATATTGATTTCTTATATTCGACTGTTCGTTGTAGTCGGATACAAAATATATTTGAAGAAACTTAGGTTGGTTTTCAGGCAAAAGGGATCCTATCAAATGGTAAACCTGACCTTGTATCTTAAAAGTAGGCATGAAATGACCTTCTGAGATTTGTTGAGCGCCAAAGGATGTCATTTGAAATGCACTATTATAAGTGCGAATATTATCTAAAAACTGTTTAGATTGTATATGTTCCCCTAAAAGTAGTGATTTCAAAGGTTCCGGTGGGTCTTCGAATGAAGGCAAATTTATTTTACCTGTAGAACAACAGAAACCAGCTGACTCCTTACTCCACTTTGAAGCATTACAAAAACGACATACCACGTTCATATCGCCTATTACAGAAGATGATCCATAATCAATTGTGAGGTTATAAGCAAACCCACTTTTATATTTGTCGGACCAAGCCACCGAATTTCTAGATTGATCTTCTATGTGTACATCTAAGTTATTAAGGCTATGTCGAAATCTGTCTGCAGTAAGACGGGCCTCTCGCTGTTCGTCCGTTTCAAGAGACCGAATATTTTCGATTCTTAATCTTTCGTTAGACAAACTTACTGATCGTTCTTGTCTCAAAGAATTATAATATTCGCGTACCGACTCTAGTCGTTGTTCATGCTCATGTGCGTCTTCGAGAGATCGAATAACATTATGGTGCACCCTATCATTTGTCAAACGGTCTTCATATTGAGTTAAAGTTTCAGATTCTCGAGATAAAATATGACGTTCGCGGTCAGCTGTGAGACGCAATTCCCTCTCAGTGTAGGTTTCTGACTCGCGAGACAATATATGACGTTCGCGGTCAGCTGTGAGACGCAATTCCCTCTCAGTGTAGGTTTCTGACTCGCGAGACAATATACTTATGACGTTCGCGGTCAGCTGTGAGACGCAATTCCCTCTCAGTGTAGGTTTCTGACTCGCGAGACAATATACGACGTTCGCGGTCAGCTGTGAGACGCAATTCTCTGTCAGTGAAGGTTTCTGACTCGCGAGACAATATATGACGTTCGCGGTCAGCTGTGAGACGCAATTCCCTCTCAGTGTAGGTTTCTGACTCGCGAGACAATGTATGCCGTTTGCGGTCAGCAGTGAGACGCAATTCTCGTTGTGACGCAGTTTCAGCATCTCGGGATAACACATGTTGTTCTCGGTCAATGGTAAGCCTCAGCTCTCGTTGAGAAGAGCTTTGAGACGCCCGTGATGTAGCTCGTCTCGCTCTGTCAGCTGCTAATCGCATCTCTCTCTCTGGAGAGCTTTCATTGGCTCGAGAGGTTGAGGCACTAACTCTCATAGAGTTTAACCGATGTGCTCTTTCCTCTGCCGATTCTTGAGAACGCGCATTTCTCATCCTTTTAGCATCTCTCGAATTTCGAGATAAAGATGGTCGTTTTTTAGGTGGCATTGTGTATTTTTAATCGACGGTAACTGAAGCTACCTTACACTTACAATTATATATAGTTATTATGTAATAATTACGAAAATAAACTATTAATATAATAAAACACTACCAATTACGAAAATAAACTATTAATACAATTAAACACTACCAAAATAACTAATATAATAATAACGAAAATAAACTATTAATATAATTAAACACTACCAATTACGAAAATAAACTATTAATTTAATTAAACACTACCAATTACGAACATAAACTATTAATTTAATTAAACACTACCAAATTACGAAAATAAACTATTAATACAATTAAACACTACCAAAATAAATAATATAAAAATTACGAAAATAAACTATTAATATAATTAAACACTACCAATTACGAAAATAAACTATTAATACAATTAAACACTACCAAAATAACTAATAGGTGTACCTACTACTAATACTATTAATCTAATACCTATTATATAAACTAACAACAAAACAATTCTAAAAATAAACTATTCAAAGACTAAAAGTCGTGCTGATAAGCACGGTTTGCAAATAACAATTATTGATTGTCAATAAGGTCGAACAGTCTGAACGTCTATTCGCATCAACAGCCAAATATTGTATGACGCTCGAGCGCGGACCCCCCGCCTTTTTATACCTCCCGCCACGACGCGCGTCGAGCGCGGCAACCGATACACAAAAATAATCCTTATAGCATGACTCTGTATTCACGCGCGATTTCTTATTATTTCATGTATAACTTTGGTGTTTCTACACCGATTTACATGATTCTTTTTTTATTGAATAGGTAATAATGTTAACTTTTTTAATTGGGGATGAGTGATAGTGTTGTAAACGTTAGAGTAGACAAATACAATCAGAAATCTCCGAATTGCTAAGCTATCGGGAGTTTCACGTGTTATTGTGAGTCAACCATAAAAGTTAGACATATGCTGTCGAGGAATATTTTTTATATAATTTTAGGGAAAATATTTCCGTCATACATGATTTCTATGTAGCTTTAACCTATAAGCCTGCACACGTGACGGAAGCTTAAAAAATGGAGTAACTTACCCCGTTTTCCCAATATTTCCCTTCACTGCTCTGCTCCTATTGGTCGTAGCGTAATGAAAAGTATACTATAACCTGCCCAAGAGTATGAAGAATAATTGTGCCAAATTTCGTTAAAATCCGTCGAGTAGTTTTTGTTTCTATAACGAATATACAGACAGACAGACAGACAGACAGACAGACAGACAGACAGACAAAAATTTTACTGATTGCATTTTGGCATCAGTAGCGATCCCTAACCACCCCTTGATAGTTATTTTTAAATATATTTATGTACAGAATTGACCTCTCTACAGATTTATTATAAGTATAGATAGATATAGATATAATAAGTAGATATAGATATAGATAACA